>NC_036858.1:67721951-67736046 GCF_002910315.2 Salvelinus sp. IW2-2015 | reverse complement strand
CCGCCTACAAATACATAAAGAACAACACGTGCAACCGAAACAGTCCTATCTGGTGCATAGAACACAAAGACAGAAGACAACCACCCACAAAACCCAACACAAAACAGGCTACCTAAATATGGCTACCAATCAGAGACAAACGACTAACACCTGCCTCTGATTGGGAACCATATCAGGCCAAACACAGAAACAGGAAAACTAGACACACAACATAGAATTGACACCTGAAACCCCACCTCTTTAAGGAATACCTAGGATAGGATAAAGTAATCCTTCTAACCCCCCCCCTCCCCCTTAAAAGAGTTAGATGCACTATTGTAAAGTGGCTGTTCCACTGGATATCATAAGGTGAATGCACCAATTTGTAAGTCGCTCTGGATAAGAGCGTCTGCTAAATGACTTAAATGTAAATGTAAAATAGAATGCCCACTCAGCTCACGTCCTGACCAACACTAAAACAAAGAAAACACAAAAGAACTATGGTCAGAACGTGACATTAGTGATAAGCTTTGAGGGTACTATGGTGTTGAACGCTGAGCTGTAGTCAATGAATAGCATTCTCACGTAAGTGTCCCTTTTGTCCAGGTGGGAAAGGGCAGTGTGGAGTGCAATAGAGATTGGATCATCTGTGGATCTGTTGTGGCGGTATGCAAATTGGAGAGGGTCTAGGGTTTCTGGGATTATGGTGTTGATGTGAGCCATTACCAACCTTTCAAAGCACTTCATGGCTACAGACGTGAGTGCTACGSGTATGTAGTCATTTAGGCAGGTTGCCTTTGCGTTCTTGGGCACATGGACTATGGTGGTRTGATTGAAACATGTTGGTATTACAGACTTAATCAGGGACATGTTGAACATGTCAGTGAAGACACCTTCCAGTTTGTCAGCACATGCCCAGAGCACACGTCCTGGTAATCCGTCTGGCCCCGCAGCCTTGTGTATGTTGACCTGTTTAACGGTCTTACTCACGTCGGCTACAGAGAGCGTGATCACACAGTCGCCTGGAACAGCTGATGCTCTCATGCATGCCTCAGTGTTGCTTGCCTCGAAGTGAGCATGGAAGTGAATTAYCTCGTCRGGTATGCTCGTGTCACTGGGCAGCTCGCGGCTGTGCTTCCCTTTGTAGTCTGTAATAGTTTGCAATTCCTGCCACATAAGACGAGCGTCGGAGCCGGTGTAGTAATGGAATGCAATCTTAGCCCTGTCATTGGCGCTTTGTCTGTTTGATGGTTCGTCGCAGGGCATATGTAGGATTCTTGTAAAGCTCAGGGTTGAGATTCCTGCCACTCTTGAAAGCGGCAGCTCTACCCTTTAGGCTCATTTCGAAATGTTGCCTGTAATCCATGGCTTCTGGTTGGGTATGTACGTACAGTCACTGTGGGGACGACGTCCTCGATGCAACTTAATTGGTAAGCAGTGACTGATGTGGTGGCTATTCCTCAATGTCCAATCGAAGAATCCCGGATACATGTTCCAGTCTGTGATAGCAAAACAGTCCGTAGTTTAGCATCTGCTTCATCTGACACATTTTTTTTATAGACGCTCACTGGGTGCTTTCTGCTTTAATTTTGCTTGTAAGCAGGAATCAGGAGGATAGAGTTGTGGTCGGATTTACCAAATGGAGGGCAAAGGAGAGCTTTGTACGCATCTCTGTGTGAGGAGTGAAAGGTGATCTAGAATTTTTTCCCTCTGGGTGCACATTTAACATGTGATGGAAATTTGGTAGAACTATTTAAGTTTCCCTGCATTAAAGTCTCCGGCCACTAGGAGCGCCGCCTCTGGGTGATTGGAAACACTCACTTGCTTATTTCCTTATACAGCTGACTGAGTGCYGTCTTAGTGCCAGCATCTGTCTGTGGTGGTAAATAAACAGCCARGAAAAGTATAGCTGAAAACTCTCTAGGCAAGTAGTGTGGCCTGCAATTTATCACAATATACTCTACTTCAGGTGAGCAAAATCTAGAGACGTCCTTAGATTTCGTGCACCAGCTGTTGTTTCCAAATATGCACAGACCGCACCCCCCTCGTTTTACCGGAGTGTGCTGTTCTATCCTGCCGGTGCAGCGTATATCCCGCTAGCTGAATATCCATGTCGTCATTCAGCCACGATTCTGTGAAACATAGGATATTACCGTTTTTGATGTCCTGTTGGTAGGATATTCGTGATCGTACCTCGTCTAGTTTATTGTCCAATGATTGCACGCTGGCGAGTAGTATTGACGGTAACGGCAGCTTTCCCACTCGCCTTCTCCGGGTCCTCACGAGGCATCCGGCTCTTTGTCCTCTGTACCTGCGTCGCTTCCTCTTGCAAATAACGTGGATGTCGGCCCTGCCGGGTGTTTGGAGGGTGTCTTGTGCGTCTTGTTTGTTGAAGAAAGAATCTTCGTCTATTCCGAGGTGAGTGATCTCTGTCCTGATATCCAGAAGCTATTTTGTGCCGTAAGATACGGTTGCAGAAACATTATGTACAAAATAAGTTACAAATAACACGAAAAAGAACACATAATAGCACAATTGGTTGGGCGCCTGTAAAACTGCTGCCATTTCTTCCGGCGCCATTTTGTTAATGATGTAATCACAACAACATACAGGAACTCAAGTCCTATGTTCACCTCGCCTAGAATTCCTTACAAGCTGGTAGCATTCTGGATCATTGCTACTCTAACTTCCGCAATGCATACAAAGGCCTCCCCCGCCCTGCGTTCGGCAAATCTGACCATGACTCCATTTTGTTGCTCCCAGCCTATAGACAGAAACTAAAACAGGAAACGCCCGTGCTCAGGTCTATCCAACACTGGTCTGACCAGTCCACGCATTAAGATTGCTTCGATCACGTGGACTGGGATATGTTCCGGATAGCCTCAGACAATAACATCGATGTATACGCTGACTCGGTGAGCGAGTTTATTAGCAAGTGCATCGGAGATGTCGTACCTACTGTGACTAAAACCTTTCTTAACCAGAAACCGTGGATTGATGGCAGCATTCGCGCAAAACTGAAAGCGTGAACCATCGCTTTTAATCTTGGCAAGGCGACTGGAAACATGACCGAATACAAACAGTGCAGCTATTCCCTCTGCAAGGCAATCAAACAAGCAAAGCGTCAGTATAGAGACAAAATAGAGTCGCAATTTAACGGCTCAAACACGATCGTATGTGGCAGGGTCTACAGTCAATCACGGATTACAAAAAGAAAACCAGCCCCGTCGCGGACATCAACATCTTGCTCCCAGACAAATTAAACAACTTCTTTGCTCACTTTGAGGACAATACAGTGCCACTGACACAGCCCGCTACCAAAGCCTGTGGGCTCTCCTTCTCCGTGGCCAACGTGAGTAAAACATTTAATAGTGTTAAACCTTGCAATGCTGCCAGCCCAGATGGCATCCCTTGCCACGTCCTCAGAGCATGTGCAGATCAGCTGGCTGGTGTGTTTACGGACATATTCAATCAATCCCTATCCCATTCTGCTGTCCCCAAATGCTTCAAGATGGCCACCATTGTTCCTGTTCCCAAGAAAGCTACAGTAACTGAACTAAATGACTATCGCCCTGTTGCACTCACCTCTGTCATCATGAAGTGGATTGAGAGACTAGTCAAGGATCATATCACCTCCACCCTACCTGATACCCTAGACCCACTCCCATTTGCTTACCGCCCCAATAGGTCCAATGACGATGCAATCGCCATCACACTGCACACTGCCCTATCCCATCTGACAAGAGGAATAACTATGTAAGAATGCTGTTCATTGACTACAGCTCAGCATTTCAATCAAATCAAATCAAATGTATTTATAAAGCCCTTTTTACATCAGCTGATATCTCAAAGTGCTGTTCAGAAACCCAGCCTAAAGCCCCAAACAGCAAGCAATGCATGTGTAGAAGCACAGTGGCTAGGAAAAACTCCCAAGAAAGACCAGAACGTAGGAAGAAACCTAGAGAGGAACCAGGCTATGAGGGGTGGCCAGTCCTCTTCTGGCTGTGCCAGGTGGAGATTATAACAGAACACGGCCAAGATGTTCAAATGTTCATAGGTGACCAGCAGGGTCAAATAATAATAATCACAGTGGATGTCGAGGGTGCAACAGGTCAGCACCTCAGGAGTAAATGTCAGTTGGCTTTTCATAGCCTATCATTCAGAGTATCTCTACCGCTCCTGCTGTCTCTAGAGAGTTGAAAACAGCAGGTCTGGGACAGGTAGCACGTCCGGTGAACAGGTCAGGATTCCATAGCCACAGGCAGAACAGTTGAAACTGGAGCAGCAGCACGGTCAGGTGGACTGGGGACAGCAAGGAGTCATCAGGCCAGGTAGTCCTGAGGCATGGTCCTAGGGCTCAGGTCCTCCGAGAGAGAGAAAGAAAGAAAGAGAGAAAGAAAGAAAGAGAAAGAAAGAAGAGAGAGAAGAGAGAGAGAGAGAGAGATTAGGAGAGAGCATACTTAAGTTCACACAGGACACCGGATAAGACAGAAGAAATACTCCAGATATAACAGACTGCGCCTAGCCCCCCGACACATAAACTACTGCAGCATAAATACTGGAGATGAGACAGGAGGGGTCGGGAGACACTGTGGCCRCATCCGACAATATCCCCGGACAGGGCCAAACAGGCAGGATATAACCCCACCCACTTTGCCAAAGCACAGCCCCCACACCACTAGAGGGATATCTTCAACCACCAACTTACCATCCTGAGACAAGGCCGAGTATAGCCCACAAAGATCTCCACCACGGCACAACCCAAGGTGGGGCGCCAACCCAGACAGGAAGATCACGTCAATGACTCAACCCACCCAAGTGACGCACCCCTCCCAGGGACGGCATGGAAGAGGACCAGTAAGCCAGTGACTCAGCCCCTGTAATAGGGTTAGAGGCAGAGAATCCCAGTGGAGAGAGGGGAACCGGCCAGGCAGAGACAGCAAGTGCGGTTCGTTGCTTCAGTGCCTTTCCGTTCACCTTCACACTCCTGGGCCAGACTACACTCAATCGTAGGACCTACTGAAGAGATGAGTCTTAAATAAAGACTTAAAGGTTGAGACCGAGTTTGCGTCTCTCACATGGGTAGGCAGACCATTCCATAAAACGGAGCTCTATAGGAGAAAGCCCTGCGTCCAGCTGTTTGTTTAGAAATTCTAGGGACAGTAAGGAGGCCTGCGTCTTGTGACCGTAGCGTACGTGTAGGTATGTACGGCAGGACCAAATCGGAAAGARWGGTAGGAGCACGCCCATGCAATGCTTTGTAGGTTAGCAGTAAAACCTTGAAATCAGCCCTTGCCTTAACAGGAAGCCAGTGTAGAGAGGCTAGCAATGGAGTAATATGATCAAATTTGTTGGTTTTAGTCAAGATTCTAGCAGCCGTGTTTAGCACTAACTGAAGTTTATTTAGTGCTTTATCTGGGTAGCCGGAAAGTAGAGCATTGCAGTGGTCTAACCTAGAAGTGACAAAAGCATGGATTCATTTTTCTTCATAATTTTTGGACAGAAAGTTTCWGATTTTTGCAATGTTACGTAGATGGAAAAAAAACTGTCCTTGAAACAGTCTTAATATGTTCGTCAAAAGAGAGATCAGGGTTCAGAGTAACGCCGAGGTCCTTCACAGTTTTATTTGAGACAACTGTACAACCATCAAGATTAATTGTCAGATTCAACAGAAGATCTCTTTGTTTCTTGGGACCTAGAACTAGCATCTCTGTTTTGTCCGAGTTTAAAAGTAGAACATTTGCAGCCATCCACTTCCTTATGTCTGAAACACAGGCTTCCAGCGAGGGCAATTTTGGGTCTTCACCATTTTTCATCGAAATGTACAGCTGTGTGTCATTCGCATAGCAGTGAAAGTTAACATTATGTTTCRGAATGACATCACCAAGAGGTAAAATATATAGTGAAAACAATAATGGTCCTAAAACGGAACCTTGAGGAACACCGACATTTACAGTTGATTTGTCAGAGGACAAACCATCCACAGAGACAAACTGATGTCTTTCCGACAGATAAGATCTAAACCAGGCCAGAACTTGTCCGTGTAGACCAATTTGGGTTTCCAATCTCTCCAAAAGAATATGGTGATCGATGATATCAAAATCAGCACTAAGGTCTAGGAGCACGAGGACAGATGCAGAGCCTCGGTCTGACGCCATTAAAAGGTCATTTACCACCTTCACAAGTGCAGTTTCGTATACATTGTTTGTTTTCAGGAAGGCAGTGAGTTGCTGCGCAACAGCTTTTTCCAAATTTTTTGAGAGGAATGGAAGATTCGATATAGGCCGATAGTTTTTTATATTTTCTGGGTCAAGGTTTCAACACGTCTTTAGAAACCTGACTGCTTCTACTGTAAGCGGGGACGATGAGAGGAGATTGAGTAAGGTCTCTCCAGAGTGCCACGAGCTGACCATGCGCTGACCATGAGCGTTCGTGTGAGAGTTAGCTGCGTTCCATCGCATTTCTGAAGACAAAGGAATTTCTCCGGTTGGAACATTATTGAAGATTTATGTTAAAAACATCCAAAGATTGATTCTATACATCGTTTGACATGTTTCTACGGACTGTAACGGAACGTTTTGGACTTTTCGTCCGTACTTTCGCTGGACTTGCACGTGCGTCGTTAGTTTAGATTGTGTTACTGAACGTGCGAACAACAAGAGGAATTTGAACATAAATGATGGACATTATCGAACAAAACAAACATTTATTGTGGAACTGGGATTCCTGGGAGTGCTATCTGATGAAGATCATCAAAGGTAAGTGAATATTTATAATGCTATTTCTGACTTATGTTGACTCCAACATGGCGGATATCTCTTGGGTTTGATTTGTCGTCTGAGCGCCATACTCAGATTATTGCATGGTTGGCTTTTTCCGTTAAGTTTTTTTGAAATAGTTTTTTTAAAATTATTATTATTTTATTTTTTAAATAACGTTCCCCAAGGTAAACGGACTATTTCTCAGGTCCAGATCGTAGAATATGCATATCATTTTCAGATTAGGATAGAACAACTCCAAAGTTTCCAAAAATGTCAAAATATTGTCTGTGAGTATAACAAAACTGATTCTGCAGGTGAAAACCTGAGAAAATCTAACCCGGAAGTGTTTTTTTATTTTTTTATCTGTGTTTCCTGGCCCGTCTTTCTTCCATTTAAAAAGGGTATCAACCAGAGTCCTTTTCCAATGGCTTCCTCAGGCTGTGACCAGGCTTTAGACATAGTTTCAGGCTTTTATTTTGAACAATTAGCAAGATTTTTAGTCAGGGTGTCCTCTGATTAGTTCCTGCGCGCAAGAGGGGTAGCTCTCCATTTTCTTTATCTCTTTTATTTGAATAGGTTACGGTTCGGTTGAAATATTATCGATTGTGTTTGTTAAAAACAACCTGAGGATTGATTATAAAAAACATTTGACATGTTTCTACGAACATTACGGATACTTTTTGGAATTTTCATCGAACGGAACAAGGCTTTGGTTTTCTGAACATAACGCGCAACCCAAATGGCGTTTTTTTGTTATAAAAGTAATATTTATCGAACAAAAATAACATTTATTGTGTAACTGGGAGTCTCGTGAGTGCAAACATCCGAAGATTATCAAAGGTAAGCGATTAATTTATTGCTTTTTCGACTTTCGTGACCATGCTAATTTGGGGCTAGCTGTTGTAGCATTGATTGATACACTCACAAAAGCTTGGATGCTTTCGCTGCAAAGCATATTTTCAAAAATCTGACACGATAGGTGGATTAACAACAAGCTAAGCTTGTTTTGTTATATTTCACTTGTGATTGCATGATTATAAATATTTTTTGGTAATATTTTTGAATCTGATACGTTTGGGAATTTTCTTCTACCTTTCAGGACCGGAACGAGGCTGTAGTTTTCTGAACATAACGCGCAAAGCCAAATGGCGTTTTTTTGTTATAAAAGTAATATTTATCCAACAAAAATAACATTTATTGTGAACTAGGAGTCTCGTGAGTGCAAACATCCGAAGATTATCTAAGGTAAGCGATTAATTTATTGCTTTTCTGACTTTCGTGACATGCTAATTTGGGGCTAGCTGTTGTAGCATTGATTGATACATTCACAAAAGCTTGGATTTCTTTCGCTGCAAAGCATATTTTCAAAATCTGACACGATAGGTGGATTAACAACAAGCTACGCTGTGTTTTGGTATATTTCACTTGTGATTGCATGATTATAAATATTGTTAGTAATATTTTGCGCCCTGCAATTCAGCGGTTGTTTAGGAAAATGATCCCGCTAAAGGGATCCGTAGCGCAGAGAAGTTAAGGAGAAGTGGATCTAAAATTCATTGTGTAACACTTGTATTTTTCATCAACATTTATGATGACTATTTCTGTCAATTTGATTGGGCTCTCTGCAAAATCACCAGATGTTTTGGAACTACTGAACATAACGCGCCAATGTAAACTGAGATTTTTGGTTATAAATATGAACTTTACTGAACAAAACATACATGTATTGTGTAACATGAAGTACTATGAGTGTCATCTGATGAAGATCATCAAAGGTTAGTGATTCATTTTATCTCTATTTCTGCTTTTGTGGACTCCTCTCTTTGGCTGGGAAAACGGCTGTGTTTTCTTGTGAATAGGCACTCACCTAACATAATCGTTTGGTTTGCTTTCGTCGTAAAGCCTATTTGAAATCGGACACTAACGGCTGGATTTACAACAAGTGTATATTTTAAAATGGTGTAAAATACATGTATGTTTAGGAATTTAATTATGGGATTTTCTGTTTTTGAATTTGGCGCCCTGCAGTTTCACTGGCTGTTGACGAGTGAGACGCTACCGTCTCCACATACCCTAGAGAGGTTAAATCTGCATATTCCTCCAAAGCTCAGTTGTCCTGAGTCTGCACAACTCTGCCAGGACCTAGGATCAAGGGAGACACTCAAGTGTTTTAGTACTATATCTCTTGACACAATGATGAAAATAATCATGGCCTCTAAACCTTCAAGCTGCATACTGGACCCTATTCCAACTAAACTACTGAAAGAGCTGCTTGGCCCTCCTATGTTGAACATAATAAACGGGTCTCTATCCACCAGATGTGTACCAAACTCACTAAAAGTGGCAGTAATAAAGCCTCTCTGGAAAAGCCCAACCTTGACCCAGAAAATATAAAAAAACTATCGGCCTATATCGAATCTTCCATTCCTCTCAAAAAATTGGAAAAAGCTGTTGCGCAGCAACTCACTGCCTTCCTGAAAACAAAACAATGTATACGAAACTGCACTTGTGAAGGTGTAAATGACCTTTTAATGGCGTCAGACCGAGGCTCTTGCATCTTGTCCCTCGTGCTCCTAGACCTTAGTGCTGATTTTGATATCATCGATCACCATATTCTTTTGGAGAGATTGAAACCCAAATTGGTCTACACGGACAAGTTCTGGCCTGGTTTAGATCTTATCTGTCGGAAAGACATCAGTTTGTCTCTGTGGATGGTTTTGTCCTCTGACAAATCAACTGTAAATGTCGGTGTTCCTCAAGGTTCCGTTTTAGGACCATTATTGTTTTCACTATATATTTTACCTCTTGGTGATGTCATTCGGAAAATAATGTTAACTTTCACTGCTATGCGAATGACACACAAGCTGTACATTTCGATAAAAATGGTGAAGACCCAAATTGCCCTCGCTGGAAGCCTGTGTTTCAGACATAAGGAAGTGGATGGCTGCAAATGTTCTACTTTTAAACTCGGACAAAACAAGAGATGCTAGTTCTAGGTCCAAGAAACAAAGAGATTTCTTCGTTGAATCTGACAATTAATCTTGATGGTTGTACAGTTGTCTCAAATAAAACTGTGAAGGACCTCGGCGTTACTCTGAACCCTGATCTTCTCTTTTGACGAACATATTAAGACTGTTTTCAAGGACAGTTTTTTTTCCATCTACGTAACATTGCAAAATCAGAAACTTTCTGTCCAAAAATATGAAGAAAAATGAATCCATGCTTTTGTCACTTCTAGGTTAGACCACTGCAATGCTCTACTTTCCGGCTACCCAGATAAACACTAAATAAACTTCAGTTAGTGCTAAACACGGCTGCTAGAATCTTGACTAAACCAAACAAATTTGATCATATTACTCCATTGCTAGCCTCTCTACAACTGGCTTCCTGTTAAGGCAAGGGCTGATTTCAAGGTTTTACTGCAACCTACAAAGCATTGCATGGCGTGCTCCTACCAGTCTTTCCGATTTGGTCCTGCCGTACATACCTACACGTACGCTACGGTCACAAGACGCAGGCCTCCTTACTTCCCTAGAATTTCTAAACAACAGCTGGACGCAGGGCTTTCTCCTATAGAGCTCCGTTTTATGGAATGGTCTTGCCTACCCATGTGAGAGACGCAAACTCGGTCTCAACCTTTAAGTCTTTATTTAAGACTCATCTCTTCAGTAGGTCCTACGATTGAGTGTAGTCTGGCCCAGGAGTGTGAAGGTGAACGGAAAGGCACTGAAGCAACGAACCGCACTTGCTGTCTCTGCCTGGCCGGTTCCCCTCTCTCCACTGGGATTCTCTGCCTCTACCCTATTACAGGGGCTGAGTCACTGGCTTACTGGTTCCTCTTCCATGCCGTCCCTGGGAGGGGTGCGTCACTTGGGTGGGTTGAGTCATTGACGTGATCTTCCTGTCTGGGTTGGCGCCCCACCTTGGGTTGTGCCGTGGTGGAGATCTTTGTGGGCTATACTCGGCCTTGTCTCAGGATGGTAAGTTGGTGGTTGAAGATATCCCTCTAGTGGTGTGGGGGCTGTGCTTTGGCAAAGTGGGTGGGGTTATATCCTGCCTGTTTGGCCCTGTCGGGATATTGTCGGATGAGGCCACAGTGTCCCCGACCCCTCCTGTCTCATCCTCCAGTATTTATGCTGCAGTAGTTTATGTGTCGGGGGCTAGGGCCAGTCTTATATCTGGAGTATTTCTTCTGTCTTATCCGGTGTCCTGTGTGAACTTAGTATGCTCTCTCTAACTCTCTCTCTCTTTCTCCTCTCTCTTTCTTTCTCTCTTTCTTTCTTTCTCTCTCTCGGAGGACCTGAGCCCTAGGACCATGCCTCAGGACTACCTGGCCTGATGACTCCTTGCTGTCCCCAGTCCACCTGACCGTGCTGCTGCTCCAGTTTCACTGTTCTGCCTGTGGCTATGGAATCCTGACCTGTTCACCGGACGTGCTACCTGTCCCAGACCTGCTGTTTTCAACTCTCTAGAGACAGCAGGAGCGGTAGAGATACTCTGAATAGATAGGCTATGAAAAGCCAACTGACATTTACTCCTGAGGTGCTGACCTGTTGCACCCTCGACATCCACTGTGATTATTATTATTTGACCCTGCTGGTCACCTATAACATTTGAACATCTTGGCCGTGTTCTGTTATAATCTCCACCTGGCACAGCCAGAAGAGGACTGGCCACCCCTCATAGCCTGGTTCCTCTCTAGGTTTCTTCCTACGTTCTGGTCTTTTCTTGGGAGTTTTTCCTAGCCACTGTGCTTCTACACATGCATTGCTTGCTGTTTGGGGCTTTAGGCTGGGTTTCTGAACAGCACTTTGAGATATCAGCTGATGTAAAAAGGGCTTTATAAATACATTTGATTTGATTTGATTGAAATGCTGAGCTGTAGTCAATGAACAGCATTCTTACATAGTTATTCCTCTTGTCAGATGGGATAGGGCAGTGTGCAGTGTGATGCGATTGCATCGTCCCTATTGGGGCGGTAAGCAAATGGGAGTGGGTCTAGGGTATCAGTAGGGTGGAGGTGATATGATCCTTGACTAGTCTCTCAATCCCACTTCATGATGACAGAGGTGAGATGCAACAGGGCATAGTCATTTATTCAGTTACTGTAGCTTTCTTGGGAACAGGAACAATGGTGGCCATCTTGAAGCATTTGGGACAGCAGAATGGGTGGGATAGGATTGATTGATATATGTCCGTAAACACACCAGCCAGCTGATCTGCACATGCTCTGAGGACGTGGCAAGGATGCCATCTGGGCTGGCAGCATTGCAAGTTTAACACTATTAAATGTTTTACTCACGTTGGCCACGGAGAAGGAGAGCCCACAGGCTTTGGTAGCGGGCTGTGTCAGTGGCACTGTATTGTCCTCAAAGTGAGCAAAGAAGTTGTTTAATTTGTCTGGGAGCAAGATGTTGATGTCCGCGGACGGGGCTGGTTTTTCTTTTGTAATCCGTGATTGACTGTAGACCCTGCCACATACGATCGTGTTTGAAGCCGTTAAATTGCGACTCTATTTTGTCTCTATACTGACGCTTTGCTTGTTTGATTGCCTTGCGAGAGGAATAGCTGCACTGTTTGTATTCGGTCATGTTTCCAGTCGCCTTGCCAAGATTTAAAAGCGATGGTTCACGCTTTCAGTTTTGCGCGAATGCTGCCATCAATCCACCGTTTCTGGTTAAGAAAGGTTTTAGTCACAAGTAGGTACGACAATCCGATGCACTTGCTAATAAACTCGCTCACCGATCAGGCGTATACCTCGATGTTATGTCGGGGCTATTCCGGAACATATCCCAGTCCACGTGATCGAAGCAATTAAGTCGTGGACTTTGTCAACCAGTGTGGATAGACCTGAGCACGGGGCGTTTCTCTGGTTTAGTCTGTCTTATAGGCCGGGAGCAACAAAATGGAGTCATGGTCAGGATGTTTTTAGAAGCGGCTGTTTTTATAAACTAAAGGGGCGAAGAGAGAGTAGGTACGTCGGCGGTATTCTAGACTATAATTTAGCTTGTTATGGCTCGTACTCTACCACCCGACAGGTCCACCTCTAGGATCATCCCTTCCCGTATTAGAACCTAATTAAACTGTACGTGTGGTATTAGTTTTTGGCTTGTGCGAGTAGTATGTCATTTTGATTTAGTGTCTCCTATTTTATTGGTTTCCTCGAATCTGCCTTCGGGTTTGTTATTTGATTGGTTGTCTAGTACTTTGTAGTGAGCTGGGGTAGTTGTCTAGTTCCTTTGTGGCTCTAAAATCTGATACAGTGCTGGGGTTCTGTGTGGTGAGTGCATAGATTGTCTGAGTCTCCCTCTTGTGTGGCCTCCTAATTCCTGATGCTATGTTTAGGTGTTGTTTACTAGTGCCTGGTAAGAATTGTTTCTCTGTCTCCTGTGGCTTTCTAATTTCTTATAGTGTAGTGGACAGTGGTTTACGAATTGGTTCTAGTCTCCCTTTTTATAAACTCAATTTATAGTGTAGTGGGCGGGTGCTAAGTTCTTCAGCCCCTATGGCTCCTTAAATCTGTCATACGTATAGAGACCGCGCTACTATTCATATTAGAGTCATACATGGGGGTTTAGATGTCTAGTTCCCTAATGCATCTAATTGATAGTGAGTACTAGTATATAGGCTTACGGGAACCCGGAGCACTTACCACCATTATATTAGAGCCACAAAGGAGACTCAGAACCATATCGTCTACCACATCTACCACTATGGCAGAGTAGGAAGCCGATGAGGGAGACTAGGACATTCAAACCACCACAAAAACCACTATCGAGATTAGCACGAACGCAGTGCCGAGAAGAGGGAAGAGGCCCTTTGATCATGTATTCGTGCCATGCGGAAGTCCACGGACAGTTAAGGCATATGATCAGAACTCGCACCATATGCCATGGTAAGTGGAATCATAAGCGCCGATATAGGGAAATAGAAACTTGAGTCCTATCTGTATGGCATGATTACATTCTCTACCAGCCCACGGGGCCACTATCAGATTAGAGCCATAAGGGAGATTAGGACAGTCTAGCACCCCACTACCGACTATAAAGATGTAGAGTTATAAAGGGGAGACTAAGACACTTCTTTACGAACCACTACCACTATCAGATTAGAGCCACAAGGGAGACTAGACATCTCCACCAGCCCACTAAACTATCAGATTAGAGGCCACAAAGGGGAGACGTAGACATTCTACCAACCCACAACCACTATCAGATGGTAGAGCCACAAGGATTAACAAAAATGGCGCCGGAAAAGAGAATTCTAAGCAGGGACATGCAAGCTCATAGCAGGCCGGCACCACCACACAACTATTTGTCTGACTATTATGTGTTAATCTATTCTGAGTGGGATTG
>NC_036858.1:67670068-67721926 GCF_002910315.2 Salvelinus sp. IW2-2015 | reverse complement strand
CATCTAGTGGAAGCCTTAGGAAGTGCAACATGACCCCATTTCCACTGTATCTTGGATAAGCAAAGAGTTGAAAACCTACAAACCTCAGATTTCCCACTTCCTGGTTGGATTCTTTCTCAGGGTTTTGCCTGCCATATGAGTTCTGTTATATCCACAGACATCATTTAAACAGTTTTAGAACCTTCAGAGTGTTTTCTATCCGAATCTAATAATAACATGCATATCCTAGGATCTGGGCCTGAGTAGCAGGCAGTTTACTCTGGGCATGCTTTTCATCCAGACGTGAAAATTCTGCCCCCTACCCCAAAGAAGTTAAAGAGGAGTCCGTAATTTGCATTCTAATCATCATGATCTTTTCCTCAAAGAAGTTCATGAATTTATCACTGCTGAGGTGAAAGCCATCCTCTCTTGGGGAATGCTGCTTTTTAGTTAGCTTTGCGACAGTTTCAAAAATACATTTTGGATTGTTCTTATTTTCCTCAATTAAGTTGGAAAAATAGGATGATCGAGCGGCAGTGCGGGCTCTTCGATACTGCACGGTACTGTCTTTCCAAGCTAGTCGGGAAGACTTCCAGTTTGGTGTGGCGCCATTTCAGTTCCAATTTTCTGGAAGCTTTCTTCAGAGCTCGGGTATTTTCTGTATACCAGGGAGCTAGTTTCTTATGACAAATATTTTTTGAGGGGTGCTACTGCATCTAGGGTATTGCGCAAGGTTAAATTGAGTTCCTCAGTTAGGTGGTTAACTGATTTTTGTACTTTGKCGTCCTTGGGTAGGCGGAGGGAGTCTGGAAGGGTATCTAGGAATCTTTGGGTTGTCCAAGAATTTATAGCACGACTTTTGATGATCCTTGGTTTGGGTCTGAGCAGATTATTTGTTGCGATTGCAAARGTAATAAAATGGTGGTCCGATAGTCTAGGATTATGAGGAAAAACATTAAGATCCACAACATTTATTCCACGGGACAAAACTAGGTCCAGAGTATGACTGTGGCAGTGAGTAGGTCCGGAGACATGTTGGACAAAACCCACTGAGTCGATGATGGCTCCGAAAGCCTTTTGGAGTGGGTCTGTGGAATTTTCTATGTGAATATTGTGAATATTAAAGTCACCAAAAACCCAAAACTCTGCTGGAATGCTGTATATGGCCCAGGAGGCCTGTAAACAGTAGCTATTAAAAGTGATTGAGTAGGCTGCATAGATTTCATGATTAGAAGCTCAAAAGATGAAAATTTCGTTTTTTTTTGTTGGTAAATTTAAATTTGCTATCATAAATGTTAGCAACACCTCCGCCTTTGTGGGATGCGCGGGGGATATGGTCACTAGTGTAACCAGGAGGTGAGGCTTCATTTAACACAGTAAATTCATCAGGCTTAAGCCATGTTTCAGTCAGGCCAATCACATCAAGATTATGATCAGTGATTAGTTCATTGACCATAACTGCCTTGGAAGTGAGGGATCTAACATTAAGTAGCCCTATTTTGAGATGTGAGGTATCACAATCTCTTTCAATAATGGCAGGGATGGAGGACGTCTTTATTCCAGTGAGATTGCTAAGGCGAACACAGCCATGTTTAGTTTTGCCCAACCTAAGTCGAGGCACAGACACGGTCTCAATGGGGATAGCTGAGCTTACTACACTGACTGTGCTAATGGCAGACTCCACTAAGCTGGCAGGCTGGCTAACAGCCTGCTGCCTGGCCTGCACCCTTTTTCATTGTGGAGCTAGGGGAGTTAAAGCCCTGTCTATGTTCGTAGATAAGATGAGAGCACCCCTCCAGCTAGGATGGAGTCCGTCACTCCTCAACAGGCCAGGCTTGGTCCTGTTTGTGYGTGAGTCCCAGAAACAGGGCCAATTATCTACAAATTCTATCTTTTGGGAGGGGCAGAAAACAGTTTTCAACCAGCGATTGAGTTGTGAGACTATGCTGTAGAGCTCAGTCTCGACTCCTTCCTATGCAACTGGGTCCTGGACTTTGACGGGCCGCCCCCAAGTGGTGCAAGTAGGAAACAACATCTCCTCCCCGCTGATCCTCAACATTGCGACCCCACAAGGGTGTGTTCTCAGCCCTCTCCTGTACTCCCTGTTCACCCATGACTGCGTGGCCATGTACGCTTCCAACTCAATCATCAAGTTTGCAGACACTACAGTGGTAGGCTTGATTACCAACAACGACGAGACGGCCTACAGGGAGGAGGTGAGGGCCCTTGGAGTGTGGTGTCTGGAAAATAACCTCTCACTCAATGTCAACAAAACAAAGGAGATGATCGTGGACTTCAGGAAACAGCAGAGGGGGCACCCCTCCATCCACATCAATGGGACAGTAGTGGAGAAGGTGGAAAGTTTTAAGTTCCTCGTTGTACACATCACAGACAAACTGAAATGGTCCACCCACACAGACAGCGTGGTGTAGAAGGCGTAACAGCGCGTCTTCAGCCTCAGGAAGCTGAAGAAACTTGGCTTGTCACCTAAAACACTCACAAACTTTTACAGATGCACAATCGAGAGCATCCTGACGGMCTGTATCACGGCAACTGCACCGCCCTCAACCGCAAGGCTCTCCAGAGTGTAGTGCGGTCTGCACAACGCATCACCGGGGCCAAACTACCTGCCCTCCAGGACACCTACAGCACCCGATGTCACAGGAATGCCAAAAAGATCATCAAGGACAACAACCACCCGAGCCACTGCCTGTTCACTGCCTGTTCACCCCGCTACCATCTAGAAGGCGAGGTCAGTACAGGTGCATCAAAGCTGGGACCGAGAGACTGAAAAACAGCTTCTATCTCAAGGCCATTAGACTGTTAAACAGCCATCACTAACATAGAGAGGCTGCTACCAACATACAGACTCAAATCTCTGGCCACTTTCATAAATTGACTTAATAAAGGTATCACTAGTCACTTTAATAATGTTTACATATCCTACATTACTCTTATATGTATATACTGTATTCTATACCATCTACTGCATCTCACCTATGCCACACGGCCATCGCTCCTCCATATATCTTTATGTACATATTCTTATTCATCCCTTTACATTTGTGTGTATAAGGTAGTTGTTGTGAATTTGTTAGAATACTTGTTAGATATTACTGCATTGTCGGAACTAGAAGCACAAGCATTTCGCTACACTCACATTAACATCTGCTAGCTATGTATATGTGACCAATACAATTTGATTTGATTTGTAAGAAATGATTTGTACCAAATACAATGCTGTAGTAACTACTTTAATGTTTAATTATTTTTTCATTGGCAAGATTAGCAAACTTACGCATGACATGCCAGAAACAAACGCTGACACTACACATCCAAGTATATCTGACCAAATTATGAAAGACAAGCATTGTAATTTTGAATTCCGTAAAGTAAGTGTGGAAGAGGTGAAAAGATTATTGTTGTCTATCAACAATATTGGATGGAAAATTACTGAGGATAATACGTGTAGGCATCTAGGAGGAGCAATTGCCACTCCTATTTGCCATATCTTCAATTTAAGCCTACTAGAAAGTGTGTGCCCTCAGGCCTGGAGGGAAACAAAAGTTATTCCCCTACCTAAGAATAATAAAGCCCCCTATACCCTTAGTAAGCTTTTATAATGTTATTTTACAGTTAACAAATTGACAACAGACTTTCAGCACGCTTAAAGGGAAGGACATTCAAGAAGCACAGCACTTACACAAATGACTGATGATTGGCTGATAGAAATTGATGATAAAAAGATTGTGGGTGCTGCTGTTTTGTTAGACTTCAGTGTGGCTTTTGACATTATCAATCAGTCTGTTGCTGGAAAAAAGTATGTGTTTTGGCTTCACACCCCCTGCTATATTGTGGATAAAGAGTTACCTGTCTAACAGAACATAGAGAGTGTTCTTTAATGGAAGCCTCTCCAACAAAATCCAGGTAGAATGAAGAATTCGCCAGGGCASCTGTCTAGACCCCTTACTTTTATAATTATTTACTAATGACATGCCACTGGCTATGAGTAAAGCCAGTGTGTCTATGTATACAGATGACTCAACACTATACATGTCAGCTACTACAGTGACTGAAATGACTGCAACACTTAACAAAGAGCTGCAGTTAGTTTCAGAATGGATGGCAAGGAATAAGTTAGTCCTAAATATTTCAAAAACGAAATGCATTGTATTTGGGATAAATCATTCACTAAACCCTAAACCTCAACTAAATCTTGAAATGAATAATGTGGGAATGAAGTCATGGTCAAAACATATTCATACAACAGTAGCTAGGATGGGGAGAAGTCTGTCCATAATAAACCATTGCTCTGCATTCTTAAAAGCACTATCAACAAGGCAGGTCCTACAGGCCCTAGTTTTGTCGCACCTGGACTATTGTTCAGTCGTGTGGTCAGGTGCCACAAAGAGGGACTTAGGAAAATTGTAATTGCCTCAGAACAGGGCAGCACGGCTGGCTCTCGGATGTACACAGAGAGCTAACATTAATAATATGTATGTCAATTTCTCCTGGCTCAAAGTGTAGGAGAGATTGACTTCATCATTACTTGTATTTGTGAGAGGTATTGACAAGTTGAATGCATACCCCACAAGACACCAGAGGTCTCTTCCGAGTCCCCAAGTCCAGAACAGATTATGGGAGGCGCACAGTACTACATAGAACCATGACTACATGGAACTTTCTTCCACATCAAGTAACTCATGCAAGCAGTACAATTAGATTTAGAAAACAGATAAAAATACATCTTATGGAACAGCGGGGACTGTGAAGAAACACAAACTTAGGCACAGACACATGCATACAAACACACAATAAAATATGCACTATACACACACGTACACGTATTTTGCGTTCTAGATATGTGGTAGTAGAGTTAGGGGCCTGAGGGCACACACTTAATATTGTGAAATCTGTTGTGAATGTACTGTTAGACATGGCGCCAGAGAGAATGGCTGCTGTTTTACAGTGTTACACTGTACAGTGTTACAGTGTTACACAGTTTTTTTGCTGTCTCCTAACCAATTGGGCTATTGTGTGTGTTTTTCCACATTATCTGTAACTTATGTTGAACATAATGTTTCTGCCACCATCTCTTATGCCCGAAAAGAGCTTCTAGAAATCAGGACAGCGATTGCTCACTTCGAATTGAAAGACGATTTTTACTTTAACGAGTCGGACGGGAGGGATTTACTCCAGACATCCGACAAGGCCCTCATTCCCGTCATTCCCATCATTCGCAGGAGAAAGAAACGGACATATAGAGGACGAAGGTCGGGGTGCCTTAGGATTAGGATTCGGTGGTGAGTGGGTAATTTGACTTTACCATCAGCCCTATTAGCCAACGTACAATCATTGAATAATAAAAAAGACGAACTACAAGCACATACAGTATATCCTACCAACGGGACATTAAAATATGTAATATCTTATGTTTCACCGAGTTGTGGCTGAACGACGACATTAATGACATACAGCTAGCGGGTTATACACTGTATCTGCAGGATAGAACAGTAGCCTATGGTAAGACAAGGTGCGGCAGTCTAAGTATATTTGTAAACAACAGTTGGTGCACGATATCTAAAACTCTAGACCACCTTTACTCCACACACAGAGACGTAGACAAAGCTCTCCCTCGCCCTCCATTTGGCAAATCTCAACATAATTCTATCCTCCTGATTCCTGTTCACAAGCAAAAACTAAAGCAGGAAGCACCAGTGACTCGGTCAATAAAAAAGTGGTCAGATGAAGCAGATGCTAAGCTACAGGACTGTTTTGCTAGCACAGACTGGAATATGTTCCAGGTTTCTTCCGATGGCATTGAGGAATACACCACATCAGTCACTGGCTTCATCAATAAGTGCATCGATGACGTCGTCCCAAAAGTGACTGTACTCCAACCAGGAGCCAAGGATTACAGGCAACATCCTCACTGAGCTAAAGGGTAGAGATGCCACTTTCAAGGAGTGGGACTCTAACCCCGGAAGCTTACAAGAAATCCCAGTATGCCCTCCAACAAACCCTGAAACAGGCAGAGCATCAAATACAGGACTAAGATCGATTCGTACTACGCCGGCTCCGACGCTTGTCGAATGTGGCAAGGTTTGCAAACTATTACAGACTACAAAGGGAAGCACAGCCGCGAGCTGCCCAGTGACACGAGCCTACCAGACAAGCTAAAATACTTCTATGCTCGCTTCGAGGCAAGTAACACTGAAACATGCATGAGAGCATCAGCTGTTCCGGATGACTGTGTGATCATGCTCTCCGCAGCCGATGTGAGTAAGACCTTTAAACAGGTCAACATTCACAAGGCCGCAGGGCCAGACGGATTACCAGGACGTGTACTCCAAGCATGCGCTGACCAACTGGCAAGTGTCTTCACTGACATTTTCAACCTCTCCCTGTCTGAGTCTGTAATACCAACATGTTTCAAGCAGACCACCATAGTCCCTGTGGCCAAGAACAATAAGGTAACCTGCCTAAATGACTACCAACCCATAGCACTCACGTCGGTAGCCATGAAGGGCTTTGAAAGGCTGGTCATGGCCCACATAAACACCATTATCTCAGAAACCCTAGACCCACTCCAAATTGCATACTGCCCCAACAGGTCCACAGATGATGCAATCTCTATTGCTCTCCACATTACCCTTTCCCACCTGGACAAAAGGAACACTTACGTGAGAATGCTACAGTATTCATTGACCACAGCTCAGTTCAACACCATAGTGCCCTCAAAGCTCATCACTAAGCTAAGGACCATGGGACTAAACACCTCCCTCTGCAACTGAATCCTGGACTTCCTGACGGGCTGGCCCCAGGTGGTAAGGGTAGGTAGCAACACATCCACCACGCTGATCCTCAACACGGGATCCCTCAGGGGTGAGTGCTCAGTCCCCTTCTGTTCTCCCTGTTAACTCATAACTGCATGACCACGCACAACTCCAACAACATAATTAAGTCTGCTGATGACACAACAGTGGTAGGCCTGATCACCGACATCGATGAGACAGCATATAGGGAGGAGGTCAGAGACCTGGCCTTGTTGTGCCAGGACAACAACCTCTCCCTCAACGTGATCAAGACAATGGAGATGATTGTGGACTACAGGAAAATGAGGACAGAGCATGCCCCCATTCTCATCGACAGGGCTGTAATAGAGCAGGTTGAGKGCTTCAAGTTCATTGGTGTCCACATCTCAAACAAACTATCATGGTCCAAGCACACTAAGACAGTCGTAAAGAGGGCATGACAAAACCTATTCATTTACATTTACATTTAAGTCATTTAGCAGACGTCCCCCTCAGAAGACTGAAAAGATTTGTCATGGGTCCTCAGATCCTCAAAAATMTCTACAGCTGCACCATCGAGAGCATCCTGACTGGTTGCATCACCGCGTGGTATGGCAACTGCTCGGCCTCCGACCACACGATCCAGTACATCACTGGGGCCAAGCTTCCTGCCATCCAGGACCTCCTTACCAGGTGGTGTCAGAGAAAGGTCCTAAATATTGCCAAAGACTCCAACCCTAGTCATAGACTGTAATCTCTGCTACCGCACGGCAAGCGGTACCGGAGCGCCAAGTCTAGGTCCAAAAGATTTCTTAACAGCTTCTACCCCCAGGCCAGACTCACATTAAACATCTCTAATCCAAAATTAAATCTAGAATCGGCTTCCTATTTCGCAACAAAGCATCCAACACTCATGCCGCCAAACATACCCTCGTAAAACTGACCATCCTACCGATCCTCGACTTTGGCGATGTCATTTACAAAATAGCCTCCAACACTCTACTCAACAAATTGGATGCAGTCTATCACAGTGCCATCCGTTTTGTCACCAAAGCCCCATATACTARCCACCACTGCGACCTGTACGCTCTCGTTGGCTGGCCCTCGCTTCATACTCGTCGCCAAACACACTGGCTCCAGGTCATCTACAAGTCTCTGCTTGGTAAAGCCCCGCCTTATCTCAGCTCACTGGTCACCATAGCAGCACCCACCCGTAGCACGTGCTCCAGCAGGTATATCTCACTCGTCACCCCCAAAACCAATTCTTCCTTTGGCCGCCTCTCCTTCCAGTTCCCTGCTGCCAATGACTGTAACGAACTGCAAAAATCACTAAAGCTGGAGACTCTTATCTCGGTCACTAGCTTTAAGCACCAGCTGTCAGAGCAGCTCACAGATCACTGCACCTGTACATAGCCCATCCAACTACCTCATCCCCATACTGTATTTATTTATTTATCTTGCTCCTTGTCACCCCAGTATCTCTACTTGCACATTCATCTTCTGCACATCTACCATTCCAGTGTTTAATTGCTATATTGTAATTACTTCGCCACCATGGCCTATTTATTGCCTTACCTCCCTTATCCTACCTCATCTGCACATGCTGTATATAGACTTTGTCTACTGTATTATTGATTGTATGTTTTCTTATTCCATGTGTAACTCTGTGTTGTTGTATGTGTCGAACTGCTTTGCTTTATCTTGGCCAGGTCGCAGTTGCAAATGAGAACTTGTTCTCAACTAGCCTACCTGGTTAAATAAAGGTGAAATAAATAAAAATGTAAAATAAATAAGACTCCTGAACAGCTAATCAAATGGCTACCCGGACTATTTGAATTGACCGACCCCCCCCCATTTTTACGCTGCTGCTACTCTTTATTACCTTTGCATAGTCACTTTACCTCTACCTACATGTACATATTACCTCAATTACCTCAACTAACCTGTCCCCCGCACATTGACTCTGTACCGGTACCTCCTGTACATAGCCTCGCTAGTCTTATTTTGTTGTTGCTCTTTAATTATTTGTTATTTTTACATTTTTAATTTTTAATTATTTATATATATATTTTTACTTCAGTTTATTTGAGTAAATACTTTCTTTACACTTATTTTTCTTAAAACTGCATTGTTGGGTATGGGCTTGTAGTAAGCATTTCACTGAAATGTTGTATTTGACGCATGTGACAAATACAGTTTGATTTGATTTTGACTCTGGTACGGACGAAGGACTGGTGTTAGCTGAGCTCCTGAAGGAGAGCTCAGCCCTGTAGATGTCCTCACTGTGTACGCATTCCTCTGTAATACTCCTGCTCCCTGAGAAGCCCTGGAAGGGATCAGAGATCAGCTGGAGATAGGGCTCTGGGTCATCTGGGCTGGGGGAGCGGTGGTACTGCAGTGAAGGGAGATGGGGACAATCTGTGTAGGACCTTCCAGAAGAGGTCAGGGGTTGTGGGAGGGAGCAGCTGTCTAATTGATCTTGACTGGGTCCTGTCTTGTAGAGATGTTTGATCTATCCACACGGTCACATGATGGCGCTCCCATCATGCTCTTCCCTCTCAGTGCGCCTTGACTTTGTGTCAGAGTGTTTGGCTTAGTTTCACAGGTGGATAACTTACAGACCCTGTTTTTATATCCACAGATTTGTGTTTGTGACATGGTGGATATTGTTCCTTACCTTGAAGAAAAGCATCAAGAAGAAAGTATAACAATTTGGGAACAAATTCAATGTAAATAGAGACATTGGACACCCCATAACCACTACTGAGGGTGTCAGTTGTCTAAGAGAGTGCATTGGGAGAATCTTACAGTGGGGCAGTGGCTCTTCTCACAGTCTTTGATGTGCTTGCCAGTTCTGCTGTTCTACTCTGGGTTCTGCTGGATATGGCAAGTCACTGAGCCTTTGTTCAGTGAGTTTATCGTCTCTGATATGGTGGATTTCACAGAGCTGGAGGACAAGGTTTAGAGAAACACTATTAGATATAGAAGTGGGAAGAAGGCTACAGTCTCCAAACTCACAAACTATAGAGATATTTACATTTTACATGCTGTTTTAGTAGAGACTCTTTGTAGTTACTGCATCCATTTTCCATACTGGTCCCCCATGGGAATCAAACCCACAACCCTGGCGTTGCTCTACCAACTGAGCCACATGGGATCAATGTTGCTTCAATGACATGTACAGCCAATGGTATGTGGCAGTTGTAAAACTGTAGAAGTGTGAAGAGTTATCAATACCTTCTTGGTAGCTGGCGCTCCCTGTGCCCATGGTCTGTCATACGTGCAGGATTTGAACCTATTTGTCTGAGGTGCTGGTGATGCCGTCCGTACTCTGTGTACTTCCCTCCTCACCCCTGGTCTGCCCTTTCCTGTTCCCGTCTGCATAGGTGGTCCTGCAACATAATTACCTTAATTTCCTACAATCACCTTCATTATCACCCTCATTATCACTTCCATTCACCATACCGCTGCTTTCAGTTGCTGTCATACTTGAACAACATCCATGCATAGAATTTCCTATGCCCTGCAAACCGTCATATCATTGACATTATTTGAGAACTACTAATGTACAATAGTTAGGACTACCTGTTTAATGTTTATTATTTATTTAACTAGGCAAGTCAGTTAAGAACAAATTATTATTTACAATCATGGCCAGTTGTGATACAGCCTGGAATTGAACCAGGGTCTGTAGTGATGTCTCCAGCACTGAGATGCAGTACCTTCGACTGCTGCACCACTCGGGAGCCTGTAATGTACAATAATGTACAATAGTTAGGACTACCTCGTTAATGTACAATAGTTAGGACTACCTCGTTAATGTACAATAGTTAGGACTACCTCGTTAATGTACAATAGTTAGAACTACCTCTTTAATGTACAATAGTTAGGTCTACCTCTTTGGAACATACTGTAGCTTACCTGATATTTAAGGTCAATCCTCTTCCTCACCTCACGCATGTGTTCAGCCTTGGTGAGGTTCTCAGCTGCATGTCTTTCCCTGCTGCACATTATGTAGACAAAGACTCCTGACATAAAATGTTACCAACCTGGACTCAGACATAAGAGGGTAAACTTAAATCCGGGACACTTCAATATATGATATGTTACGTTTTGTATGSTATGTATTAATTTATGGATGTCCATCAWRCATTTCGTATGATATGTTACGAATTACAATTTGCATGATGTTACGAATTGCAATTCATACAATATGTTAAGAATTTGCAAACGTATATGTTACGAATTTTGTGGCTAACGTTAGCAAGGWMGCTAACGTTGACAATGGGCCTCCGATCTCATGGTATCTCTGTGCATTCAAATTGCCATCGATAAAATGCAATTGTGTTCATTGTCCGTAGCTTATGCCTGCCCATACCATAACCCCACCGCCACCGTGGGGTACTCTGTTAACAACGTTGACATCAACAAATCACTTACCCACATGACGCCATACACCGTGTCTGCCATCTGCCTGGTACAGTTGAAACTGGGATTCATCCATGAAGAGTACACCTCTCCAGTGTGCCAGTGGCCATCGAAGGTGAGCATTTTCCCACTAAAGTCAGTTACGACGCCAAACTGCAGGCAGGTCAAAACCCTGGTGAGGATGACGGGCACGCAGGTGAGCTTCCCAGAGACGGTTTCTGACAGTTTGTGTAGAAATTATTTGGTTGTGGAAACCCACAGTTTCATCAGCTGTCCGGTGGCTGGTCTCAGACCATCCTGCAGGTGAAGAAGCCGGATGCGGAAGTCCTGGGCTGGCTTGGTTACACATAGTCTGCGGTTGTGAGGCCAGTTAGACGTACTGACAAATTATCTAAAACGATGTTGGAGTCGGCTTATGGTATAGAAATTAACATTAGATTATCTTGCAACAGCTTTGGTGGACATTCCAGCAGTCAGCATGCCAATTGCATGCTTCCTTAAAACTTGAAACATCTGTGGCATTGTGTTGTGTGACAAAACTGAACATTTTAGAGTGGCCTTTTATTGTCCCCAGCACAAGGTGCACCTGTGTATTGATCATGCTGTTTAATCAGCTTCTTGACATTCCACAGCAGTCAAGTGGATGGATTATCTTGGCAAATGAGAAATGCTCACTAACAGGAATGTAAACACATTTGTGCACAACATTTGTGAGAAATAAGCTTTTTGTGCTTATGAACAATTTCTGGGATGTTTTATTTCAGCCCATGAAACATGGTACCAACACTTTACATGTTGCGTTTATATTGTAGTTCAGTATTGTTGCAAATTAGCGAAAGTTGTCTGATGAGATTTGAACACGACGTTCTCGTTAAACCAACCACCCTGCCTACTACCAACATGTTTTGCATGTCAGCAATCAGGTTTTCACAATAAAACWTTCAAAATTCAGAAATACAGCTGGTATGATAAATGTTGCTCGTTGGCGTGTTCATCACCAAAATGCTTGTCAGTAGGTAAGACAGGACAGGTGGAACGGTTCAATCGTGATGGCAGATGCTTAAGCAAATGCCCTACAATTCTGTTAACATTTTAACAAGTTACTTTATAGCTAAATTATTATAATTTCCTATTACTTACTATTCAATCCAATACATTTCCAGTCAGTCAGTGAGCTGCTAGCTACTTTCCCAACTTCTGCGTTTTCCCCACGTCTCTTCGTCTCCATGGAGATGAGGTGCGCTCTCAAAACTTCAGGTAGAGTTGTGTGAGGTGGATTCAGACGCGCCCATGCTGTTTTTTTRCACCCTGTCCCTGGTGCATGGAAATGTTTACGAAAATGATACAACAGGTCAGACCTGAGRGCATTCATGATGGTATAGGATACCCCTAACCCGTCCAAACTACAGCTCCATCAATCCCCATACTGTCACCATGGAAACACTGCAGTGGTAAGAAAGTCATTGGGGGATTTATGTTTTATGGCTCACTTGCTAAATAAGCAAGTTGGTTCTTTAGGCCCTGCCTTTTGCTTCTCCCTAGCAACTGGTTGCTATGCTGCTATTTTTTCCCATGATGTTGTTGATGCAGTGTATGAGATTCATAACTAGGCCTAATCAACATCCCCCTGCTGTGCATTGACATGTCAAACATGCTTGTCCTTTATCATATACTCACACCTATAGGCTACAACTCAGTCTAGTTCACAGTAATGCACTGGTTTTCCTGCTTGCTGTTTTCTTATGAGGCGGAAAGAAAATAATTGTACCCACTTTGAATGTGTGAAAYTAATATTTACTGGTATCTCTACTTACTTCATTAATATCAGTCTGTTCAAAGCTTATTTGGCCTTCCCTTGCACGATACAAACATAATTAGGCCTAAAACTAAAGTACTGAAAATTCTTTAAAGTTGCAATCAGCAGTAGAAACAATAAGATGTTTGAACTATATCTGCTATGGAGAGATCATGGGAATAGAGAAAAAATAATCTCCACCCCATGATCCTCCAGGAGTCTGCACAACGTCTGGGTGCAGAGCAGAGTGGTGTGACGGATTACAGCTGCCTGAAGCACCTGAGGGAAGGAAGGTGTGTGCGGTATGCGGCCTGTGTGTGAGTGTGACGTGTGCAGGGGAGGCGATGTGTGTGAGGGAGGCTTTGCTTTGGCAGAGAAAGAGAGAATGAGTGTTAATCCCCAATAGCACCCTCTTCCATATTTAGTGCACTACTTTTGACCAGGGTTCATTAAGCTCTGGTCAAAAGCAGTGCACTAAATAGGGAAGAGGGGGCCATTTGAGATGCTGTCAAAGAGAGGTGATGGAGTATCAGTGGATTAACAGTGGATCCAAGGGCCAGAGTTCTCTCTCTCTCTCTGGCATAACACTGCTTCAGCTCTACATGACTCTGCTGATCGCTTCACATCAAACTTAACCCTCATTAATCTCTCCTCCTGCCCCTCTCTGGATGCTTCCCAAATGCCATGCTCCCAATACCCTTTATGGTGCACTACATAGGGCTCTGGTCAAAATAAGTGCACTATGTAGAGAATAGGGTGCCATTTGTGACAAAGATTCTGTCAAAACCCCACACACTGAAACCAGCAGCCCTGGGCTTGGCACACACCTYGCGGGGGCATTTCTCACTGCCGTCCTTTAGCCTCAGCCTTCCTACTGTAATATAGTAGGCTGCAGCACAGAGACATTGTATGACGATACATGCACCAGTTTACACCAAGGCTATAGATCACATTTGAAATTACAATAAAATAATAATTTGAATAACATTTACATTTCGCATAGCAGTATGTAGTATGCACGTTTTTTTAAGACAAGAGTATTCATTAAGTAATGTTGTATAGATCCTCTAAACCAGACATGATCAATCTGTTGACCTTTCTTCCCCCCAAGAGAATAGACCTACAAAATCTGCAGTCTCCTGAATGAGTCGTCTGCAGACCTCACATTTTTTATAGCATAATTGCCTTACATCAAATGTCAAATGCTTTGGCCATGGGGGAATGGACTAAAGATTTGATTGACATCCACCTTGTCTCCTCTTGAATAATTATTATGATCGGTTTAGACAGTAGTGCCTCCCATTTTCATGATTTATGCATCGTCTTCTACCGCGCTGTGTACTGCCCGCTGCCAGTCAGAGGTTGCACCGGTAGSCGTGCTAGCGCTCCATACGTACTGCGGCTGTGGAACATATTACTTTTTKTTATGAATCGGTCCGGTCCTATACTTGGCATATTTCCTGGGGTTAAGTTACCGGCGGCGATGAAATAAGTAACTACGGAGTGTCGCGCGCTGCATGAACACGTAGACAGTGTTCTTTTTTGTTTTTGTTTACCTGCATTTATCCTTTCTTATATTATGGGTGCATTTTTATTGGAAATAGAAAGTCGATAGACACATCAGTTTAATATGTTTGGCTAGACTGTGGAGACTATTTATTCGCTCTGTGACGGTAGTAGACTATTGATAACGTCAGCTGTAGCGAGCAATTTCGCTTGAGGATCTCAAAGAAACCGGCTACGGGTATTTGCTGCAACTGATGCGAACTGGCTAGTGTCAGGCTGGAGAGACTAAGTTAAGCAAGGTAAGGATACTGTAGGTTATGTCTTTATTTAGGCAGTAGGCTTGACATTAATTAAGCTGCATGCTATGTGTGAGAAATCCCATTTAAAAACAGACACATGCATGATCGATATCTCCCCCTGATCAAAATAGCCAACTGTCAACGCTGTAGCCACCCTCCCCAGCCCCCACCTCCTACAAAAAGCAATTGTTCTATATACTATYTATATATATATTTTTTTTTTWAAGTAGCAAGCCTACTGTTTGTRTCTGTACTTGACTATAAGCCATAAAACGCTTTAGTGAGCATGTATATACGAGACATACTCACCATGGTAAAGAGCTGTCCAGGATAATGTCACTAGTTCATTGTAAAGAGCTGTCCTGGATAATGTCACTAGTTCATTGTAAAGAGCTGTCCAGGATAATYTCACTAGTTCATGGTAAAGAGCTGTCCAGGATAATGTCACTAGTTCATGGTAAAGAGCTGTCCAGGATAATGTTACTAGTTCATGYTAAATAGCTGTCCATGATAATGTTACTAGTTCATGGTAAATAGCTGTCCATGATAATGTCACTAGTTCATGGTAAATAGCTGTCTAGGATAATGCCACTAATCCAATGTAAAGAGCTGTTCATGATAATGTCACTAGTTCATGGTAAAGAGCTGTCCATGATAATGTCACTAGTTCATGGTAAAGAGCTGTCCATGATAATGTCACTAGTTCATGGTAAAGAGCTGTCCACGATAATGTCACTAGTTCATGGTAAACAGCTGTATAATGTCACTAGTTCATGGTAAAGAGCTGTCCACGATAATGTCACTAGTTCATGGTAAAGAGCTGTCCAGGATAATGTCACTAGTTCATGGTAAACAGCTGTCAATGATAATGTCACTAGTTCATAGTAAAGAGCTGTTCTTTCTTGGTGTGTGGCTTCAGCCCAGTACCTACCTCATTCTGCCTCTTATCTGACATCTGGTTGGTTCCTCCTGACAGGGTCTTATGTGCTAATGATGGTTCAACATAGCCCTTGATCATGACTCTCAGTTCCATTACATTACACTTAAGAGTCATTGGACGAAGGGGTCTTCTGTATGTTTTGTTTGTTAAGAGCCCTGACTCTTGGTCTGAACATTAACATGCAACACTTGCGTTACGGTTTTGGAAGCATAAGGACCWTATCTTTCATATTAGCGAGTATTAATTTTCTAYAAAACAAAARGTTAAAACACACCTTTATAGGGTTAGTGTTCCCARACGGCTATATCTCCATGTTACAGTGCATGTTTACTGAAGACAGACGGAAGACAYAGGGACGACCTGTGTTAATTAGCTATCTAGCATGTTCCGAACACCTTTGTGTAATGAAAGAAAGCTGCCAGAAACTTGTCACTGAAAAATACTATCGGCTGCAACCAATGTTCCCTCAAAACAATTTAGTCACTGAGCAAATTTCAGGTCTGCTGAGCGCAAACTTCAATTTTGTAAAAATTCTGTGCAACTTCCAGCATGCATTTACAGTGAACACTGAGGCTGTACCCGATTTAAGTCAACATTTTAACAGTGGCCAAGTAGGCTACTGTGGCTATTTGATCATAATGTTAGCCTACCAGAGTGGCATACCATAAAAAACAATGGGGAAAATGCATCCCATAACATTTTAACATGGAAATTGRTGTTCTGTCATTCAGCCTACAGTAGCAGCCAATGTGTGGTGTTCAATGTAGGCCTACATTCCATGAGACTTTTGAAAAAAACATGCAGGTCTTGACATTGCCCTGTTTATGCACTTGTCCTTCGGTCAAGGAGGTGACTGAAAATGTTGTRGTGTTTGATACGAGAAACCACTTTACAAAATGAAATGCATTATTATTCCCATACCATTATTACAGAGAATCAGACAAATTATGCTACCCTCTGCCTATTGGCTACTTAGCTTATTCAAACTTGTCTCAAAATACAACACTGCCCCTTTAAAACAAAAAAAAAGCTCTTTACCTGACTCACTTTTCAAAGATGCCTAGAAATGTACACGTTTTATGCTCTTATAAGAAGCAATCACTCCCCTATTGCTGACTACAAATGATCTATAACTGGGCTAATAACTCACTAACTAGCAAAGGATATGAACAAAATGTGCACATGTTGCTACCTGCAGCTCTCGCTTTAATATCAAAACAAGCACATCTCCTAACTACCGCTATTGCTGTAAACACAGTCAAGTTCAAAGTAAAAGGCACAGAACCATGTATGACAATTGTCTATTTGCATATAAGCCTACCGCAGCTCTGATTGTTTATGCCGCTCCGATATGTGTAGAGTACGGGCCGATTAGTGCGTGTCAATGCAATWGAATTCTACTCCGATGCGTTCTGCAAAATTTCTTGCATAGTTTGTTTTGTTTCGGTATGTTGCATTGAAAGTGGCTAATATTGCGTCGACTCGATCACAGTAAAGGGAAACGTTGATATTGTTAACAGGGAAAACTATAGAACAGTGGTACCAACCTTTTCTGAGTCAAGATCACTTTGAGTCAAAATGCAACCTGAGATCTACCACTCAGATTTGTTGTTGTTGTACATGACTTAAAAACCGTAAGCCTATGCAACATCAACCAATTAAAAACTGTACTGTAGCAATGAGGTTTGTGCAGAAAGCTATAGGCCCAATACATTATCACCCCATATTGGCTTTGCTTGAATTGTTAATCTTTCCACAAGATATAGTCCCGACACAAATCTAGGGTTGCTACCCAAGCCGGCTGGTCGTTTGTTCTATCGGTTCGGTTGCCAGAGACGCGACCAAGTCGTTTAGTCTTTTTGTTCTGTATCTATGGACGTGACCCAGCCATTCGTTCTAAATGTTCCAAGCAAATACTGGCTGGCAACGTTCTTATCCCTTGCTTGCTAGCTTTTTTCAATTGACATTTATTTGTATTTATCCATAAAAATGATGCCAGCTGATTCATGATTTCGACTGGCTGAGAAACGCTGGCTGTCTGTCTGTCTCGTCCCGACATGTTCATTACTATGGGACAGCTGGAAATCGAATTTGAATATTGAAACAATGTTGCAAATGTCAGAGAGACAGACAGCAAAGTTTATACAAATCTCCACTGTTGAAAACTGAATGTTATTCGAAAAGAACTGTGAGATAATGTCTTGATGCTTTTTATAGTAGAGATCAAGTTTATAAATTGCCTGGCTGGGCTGGTGAGACAGTGGATTGCACAATCAGATGGAACAGAGTAAATAGGCATTTTAACGTCATAGATTTAGCTGGTGGTATCTTGTGYAATAGACACCAGCTGGAATGCGGTTTTAACCAATACTCATTAACCAATCATCAGGATTAGACCCACCCATTGTATAATACAGTACATTATACTGTACTTTACTCTAGTGTGCTGTACTGAACTGTACTGTCCAAACATAGCCATAAAAAAACTCTTATGAGCTGAACATAACAGTAATTCCCCCCCAAGCAGACACATCGATGGRCCTGAACAAACTTTATTTGACTCTATGTAAACTGGAAACCACATATCCTGAGGCTGCATTCATTGTAGCTGGGGATTTTAACAAGGCTAATCTGAAAACAAGACTCCCTAAATTCTATCAGCATATCGATTGCGCAACCAGGGCTGGTAAACCCTGGATCATTGTTATTCTAACTTRCGCGACGCATTTAAGGCCCTCCCCCGCCCTCCTTTCGGAAAAGCTGACCACGACTCCATTTTGTATGCTTCCAGCCTACAGCAGACACTCAAAACAAGAAGTCCACGCTCAGGTCTGTTCAACGCTGTCCGACCAGTCTGACTTCCACGCTCTTCAAGACTGCTTCGATCACGTGGATTGGGTATGTTCCGCATTGCATCCACAACAACATTGACGAATACGCTGATTCGGTGAGCGAGTTCATTAGAAAGTGCATCGGCGATGTCCGTACCCACAGCAACTATTAAAACATTCCCAAACCAGAAACCGTGGATTGATGGCAAGCATTGCGGCGAAACTGAAAGCGCGAACCACTGCTTTATACCAAGGGCAAGGTGACCGGAAACATGAACCGCAATACAAACAGTGTAGACATTCCACTCCGCAAGGCAATCAACAAGCTAAAGCGTCAGTCAGAGACACCAATAGTAGTTGCAATTCAACGGCTAGAACAAGAGGTATGTGGCAGGGTCTACAGTCAATACGGATTACAAAGAAAAACCAGCCCCGTCGCGGACCAGGATGTCTGCTCCCAGACAGCCTAAATAACTTTTTGTCTCGCTTGAGGACAATCAGTGCCACTGCACAGCCCGCCCTACCAAACCTGCGGGACTCTCCTTCACTGCGGCCGACGTGAGTAAAATTTTAAACGTGTTAACCCTCGGACAGCTGCAGGCCCAGACGGCATCCCCAGCCGCGTCCTCAGAGCATGCGCAGACCTGGCTGGTGTGTTTACGGACATTATTCAATCATCCTTATCCCAGTCTGTGTTCCCACATGCTTCAAGAGGGCCACCATTGTTCCTGTTCCCAAGAAAGCTAAGGTAACTGAGTCAAGACTACCGCCCCGTAGCACTCACTTCCGTCATCACGAAGTGCTTTGAGAGGACTAGTCAAGGACCATATCACCTCCACCCTACACTGACACCTAGAACCCACTCCAATTTGCTTACCGACCCAATAGGTCCAAGACGACGCAATCACAACCACACTGCATACTGCCCTACCCATTGGACAGAGGAATACCCATGTGAGAATGTGCTGTTTCATCGACTACAGCTCAGCCATTCAAACACCATAGTACCCTCCAAACTCGTCATCAAGCTCGAGACCTGGGTCTCGACCCCGCCCTGTGCAACTGGGTCCTGGCTTCCTGACGGGCCGGCCCCAGGGTGTGAGGGTAGGTAACAACATCTCCACCCCGCTGATCCTCAACACTGGGGCCTTACAAGGGTGCGTTCTGAGCCCTCTCCTGTACTCCCTGTTCACCCACGACTGCGTGGCCATGCACGCCTCCAACTCATCATCAAGTTTGCGGACGACACTACAGTGTAGGCTTGATTACCAACAACGACGAGACGGCCTACAGGGAGGAGGTGAGGGCCCTCGGAGTGTGGTGTCAAGAAAATAACCTCATACTCAACGTCAACAAAACAAAGGAAATGATTGTGGACTTCAGGAAACAAGCAGAGGAGCACCCCCTATCCACTCGACGGGACAGTGTGGAGAAGGTGGAAAGTTTTAAGTTCCTCGGTGTACACTCACGGACAAACTGATTGGTCCCCCACACAGACACGTTGTGAAGAAGCGCAGCAGCGCCTCTTCAACCTCAGGAGGCTGAAGAATTCGGCTTGTCACCAAAAGCACTCACAACTTCTACAGATGCACAATCGAGAGCATCCTGTCGGGCTGTATCACCGCCTGGTACGGCAACTGCTCCGCCCACAACCGTAAGGCTCTCCAGAGGTAGTGAGGTCTGCACAACGCATCATGGGGGCAAACTATGCCCTCCGGGACACCTACACCACCCGATGTCACAGGAGGCCATAAGATCATCAGAGGCAACAACCACCCAGCCACTGCCTGTCTCCCCGCTATCATCCAGGAGGCGAGGTCAGTACAGGTGCATCAAAGCAGGGACCGATTGACTGAAAAACAGCTTCTATCTCAAGGGCATCAGACTGTTAAACAGCCACCACTAACATCGAGTGGCTGCTGCCAACATACTGACTCAACTCCAGCTCACTTTAATAATGGAATTGATCAAAAATGTATCACTAGCCACTTTAAACAATGCCACTTAACTTCTCTGCGCTACGGATCCCTTTTACGGGATCATTTTCCTAAACAACCGCTGAATTGCAGGGCGCAAAATATTAAAATATATACTATAAAAAAATATTTATAATCATGCAATCACAAGTAAATATACCAAAACACAGGTTAGCTTGTTGTTAATCCACCTATCGTGTCAGATTTTGAAAATATGCTTTACAGCAAGAAAGATCCACGTTTTTGTGAGTGTATCAATCAATGCTAGAACAGCTAGCCCCAAATTAGCATGGTCACGAAAAGTCAGAAAGCAATAAATGAATCGCTACCTTTGATAATCTTCGGATGTTTGCACTCACCGAGACTCCCAGTTACACAATAAATGTTATTTTTGTTCGATAAATATTACTTTTATAACAAAAAACACCATTTGGGTTGCGCGTTATGTTCAGAAAACTACAGCCTCGTTCCGGTCCTGAAAGGCAGAAGAAAATCCCAAATCAGAATTCAATTATTTACTAAAAATATTTAATCATGCAATACAAGTGAAATATACCAAACACAGTTTAGCTTGTGTTAATCCACCTATCGTTGTCATATTTTGAAAATTTACTTTGCAGCAAAGGCAATCCAAGCTTTGTGAGTGTATCAATCAATGTAGAACAGTTAGCTTATATTAGGTTGGTTAGCTTGTCACGAAGTCAGAAAGCAATAAAATTAATCGCTTACTTTGATAATCTTCGGATGTTTGCACTCACGAGTCTCCCAGTTACACAACAAATATTATTTTGTTCGATAAATATTACTTTTATAACAAAAAACGCATTTGGGTTGCGCGTTATGTTCAAAACCAAGAGCCTCGTTCCGTTCGACGAAAATTCCAAAAAGTATCCGTAAATGGTCTAGAACATGTCAAATGTTTTAATCAAATCAACTCAGTGTTTTAACAAACATAATCGATAATATTTCAAAGGACCGTAACCTATTCAATAGAGAGATTTGGAGAGCTACCCTCTCGCGCGCAGGAACTAATCAGAGGACACCTGACGATATTTTGAAAAATCTCGCTAATTTTTCAAAATTAAGCCTGAACATATGTCTAAAGCCTGGTCACAGCCTGAGGAAGCCATTGGAAAAGGGTCTGTTGATACCCTTTAAATGGAAGAAAGACGGGCCAGGAAACACAGATAAAAAAAAAAATATCACTTATTTTTCTCAGGTTTTTGCCTGCAGAATCAGTTTTGTTATACTCAGACAATATTTTGACAGTTTTGGAAACTTTTGGAGTGTCTATCCTAATCTGTAATTATATGCATATTCTACGATCTGGACCTAATATGTCCGTTACCTTGGGAACGTTATTTAAAATAAAAAAAATAAAAAATCTGACCCATAGTGTCAAGAGTTTTAATATAATGTATATGTATATACTGTACTCGATACCATCTACTGCATCTTGCCTATGCCGTTCTGTACCATCACTCAATTCATATATCTTTATGTACATATTCTTTATCCCTTTACACTTGTGTGTATAAGGTAGTAGTTGTGGATTGTTAGGAGTTACTCGTTGGTTATTACTGCATTGTCAGAACTAGAAGCACAAGCATTTCGCTACACATGCATTAACATCTGCTTACCATGTGTATGTGACAAATAACATTTTATTTTATTTGCCAGTAGAAGAAGGGAGGACAGTACAGGACAACCTATTAGCTGAACATAACAGTATGCCAGTAGAAGGGAGGACAGTAGCAGGAGACCCTATGAGCAGATCATAACAGTATCCAGTGAAGGGAGGACAGAGCAGGACACCCTATGAGCTGACATACAGTATGCCGTAGAAGAGGGACGTAGCAGGAGACCTTAGAGCAGATCATAACAGTATGCCAGTGGAAGGGAGGACAGTAGCAGGAGACACTATGGAGCTGAACATAAACAGTATGCCAGTGAGAGGGAGGACAGTAGCAGGACACCCTATGAGCCTGAACATAACAGTATGCCAGAAAGGGAGGACAGTAGCAGGACACCCTATGAGCACTGATACATAACAGTATGCCAGTAGAATGGAGAGACCAGTAGCAGGAGACCCTATGAGCAGATCATAACAGTATGCCAGTGGAAGGGATGACAGTAGCAGATGACCCAACGACGGTTTGTGACTATTATGATTTTCCCATTGTAGCCAATTCAATTGCAGTAATTCCGTTACTGATTTGTTTTGGTAATTCCGTTACTGATTTGCTAACAGAATCACAAGTTTTAATCACTTAATAATTCATAAACTAATAAAAAAAAAAAAGCATTCTCTTTTCTCTCCCCAATTTCGTGATATCCAATTCGTAGTTACAGTCTTGTCCCATCGCTGCAACTCCCCTACGGACTCGGGAGAGGCGAAGGTCAAGAGCCGTGTATCCTCCGAAACACGACCCTGCCAAGCCGCACTGCTTCTTGACACACTGCTCACTTAACCCGTAAGTCAGCTTGCYGGCACCTGGCCCGCCACAAGGAGTTGCTAGAGCGCAATTGGACAAGGAAATCCCGGCCGGCCAAACCCTCCTCTAACCTGGACAATTGTGCACCGCCTCATGTGTCTCCCGGTCATGGCCGGCTGCGACACAGCCTGGGATCGAACCCGGGTCTGTAGTGACGCCTCAAGCACTGCGATGCAGTCCCTTAAACCCCTGCACTACTCGGGAGATAAACAAACTTGATATCAGTAAAAACACAACAACTAATTGATAGGTTTACCTTTACTTATTACTTATGTGAAAATATCTTCAAGAMGCAGTATGTGGGTTTTTGGTAGCTGAATCTCAAGGCACAAGGCAATGTTTCTTAAACTTACAGAAGGCAAAACTAAATAGTGTTGATATTAGTTTGCAGGGGTCTTTACTTCAGCATTATATTTTGATGTATTTCTAATACCTTTTAAAACTTTTTCTGGTGGATGTTGTAGAATACTTCTTTTCCATCTGTTTGACCAGATATCAAAGCCTTTGCTTATTCAACATTATGGGATAAGGGATGGAAAATAGTTGAAAAATATATGCCTTAATTACTCAAATATAGACTCTTAGCTTTCATTTGACACCCAATTTGATGTGCTCCTATGAACTTCACATGTTGGACCCATCTCTCTCGATTTTTTTCTATTTCGTCTCTCTCTCTCTCTCTCTCTCTCTCTCTCTCTCTCTCTCTCCGTCCTCTCTCTTCTTCTCTCTCTCTCTCTCTCTCTCTCTCTCTCTCTCTCTCTCTCTTCTCTCTCTCTCTCTCTCTCTCTATTTGTCCTCTCATTTTTGTCCTCTCCTCACTCTATCTCCATCCCACACTCACATCTGTGATTTTAGTATGCTGGAGACAGTGAGGGTGTTATGAGGATTGGTTTCCATTATGAGGTAATGTTTTCTGCTGTCTAGTGTTTAACTGTCATTTCACTGCGTTATCTTTGTCCACCAGGAGTGTCAAGGCCTTAGTTTCCACCGACCCAGCCAGACACCATCCCACAGACAGGTCATGGATGGAACCGTGGGGTTGGAATGGACAGATTTGTTTTAAGATACAACAGTAAATCAGTTTATATCGTTTCAAAAATCCTATTCAGTCACATGTAAGGTCATTCTTGGTCACCCTTGGGCAATTCCACTGGAACAGAATTATGCTTTGACACAGCTTTTTTACTTCAAAATGTATGCCAAACAAAAACCACTGATTTCACAGTTTAACAAAGAATACAATTCTATGCACAATTACTACTTTGAACAATTTACACAGTAAATACTGGAAAATCGGTGCAGATGCAAAGTTTGGTAACAAAATCAGGGTAAAATCCCCTTCAGTTTTATTKTTTTACCAAACTTTGTATCTGCACAGATCTTCCTGTAAATGTGTTTTACACATTTTCAGTGGAACTTGTTGAAAGTAGTCCTTGTGCATAGAGTCCTATGGTTTGTTAAGCTTTGAAATTAATGTTTTTTTGTTTGGTATACATTTTGAAGTGAAAAATTTGAGTCTCAGCGTAATTGCATTACAATTGAATTSGCCCCCTTTCTGGATCGAACTACACAAGAATTGTGTGACTATTTGCTGCCGGGCATTGGAATCTACAGTAGCTTTGCTACACAACAGGGTACTAGTGGATATTTTATGCTTCACCAGGAGTAGGTCTTACTTGGAGTGGTTAGAATGGATTTAGGGATTTCTGCCGACTCAAGAAATGTAATAATATTGCTCTGTCAGGTTTGAGACTGTCTGTTGTCTAGGTACAGCAAAGCTGCACTTTCTGCTGCATTTTATCAGCCACCAGCCGGAGAGGAGAGCTGCGGGTGCACTCTTAGAAAAAAGGGTTCCAAAAGGGTTCTTCGGCTGTCCACATAGGATAACCCTTTTTGMTTCCAGGCAGAACCCTTTTTGTTTCCAGGCAGAACTTTTTTTGGTTCCATGTAGAACKCTCTGTGGGTTGAAATATCAAAATGAACTCTGAACCAACTATATTAATTTGGGGACAGGTCGAAAAGCATTAAACATTTATGGCAATTTCGCTAGCTAGCTTGCTGTTGCTAGATAATTTTCCTGGGATATAAACATTTTGTTGTTATTTTACCTGAAATGCACAAGGTCCTCTACTCTGATAATTAATCCACAGATAAATGGGTAAGCAGAGTTTGTTTCTGGTAATCTCTCCTCCTTCAGGCTTCTTCTTCTTTTTTGGACTTTGTATGGTGGTTGGCAATCAACTTTAAAGTGCATTACCACTACCAACTGGACTGGAGTGTGGACCTCAGTTCATCTTTCAATCACCCACGTGGGTATATGCTTCTAAAAACCAATGAGAAGATGGCACGTGGTTATATGCTCCTAAAAACCAATMAGGACATGGGAGAGGCAGGACRTGCAGCATGGCTAGCGTCACTGATTGAATAACATGTATATGTACATTTATTTTGCAACACTCACGCACGCGACGTTAGCGGTGTGGTCAGCATGTTAGCTTCTAGATAGCAACTTTTTTTCCTAAGACTGTGGGAGTCCCTCTCTGGATGCATTCCAAATGGCAAAAGCATTGCACTATGTAAGGAGTAGGGTGTTATTTGGGACGCAGGCCCTCTCTCTCATGCTCTCTGCTCTCCCTGTCTCTTTCTCTTTCTGTCTCTCTCTGAATGTTATCAGCAGTGAAAATGTGAGGCGTTTTCCTGGCGAGGTATTAAAGGTGTCATTATCTGGGATATTGTGATTCATTTCCCTCAGCTCTGAGGTAAATGGCAACTCTTTATGCTCCTTTAATCAGGAAGAGCAGTCATGGAAATCATAGAGAAAGCGCGGTCGGTTGTCATGGAAATAATCTCAGATGGGTGCTTTATAGTTACATTTTTGGGTGGGATGGGTTTTGAATCTTTAGTATAGAAGCATAATTTGTTTTGCGAGYGAATTTTTAATGTATTTTTTGTTGTTGCGCAAATCCACCCTCCCGGACGAATAACTACATTTGTATGCAAAAGCAATCTATTTAATGCAAGCCAGGCAAGCGGAATAGTACTACCGTCATACATGTATATTAGGCAGCAGAAATCACCTCTCCCCATAGGAAACATCAGACAGAACATCCATGGTGGAACATGTTACAGATCTSATTTKTGATATGATAGSCCTGTGTGGATTAGACACTGAGCTGAACTCCTTTAATGAGCTAAGGATTCTCCACAGGCTTTACCACACACATTCATCTATTCTGCTTTGATTCTGTAAATACAGTGCTGCAGATGAAGTGTCCTTACAGCTTCTTAGTCGTCCTTTTATAGAGATCCTGGGTACATCCCAATTGGCACCTATTCCCTATATAGTACACTATTTTCGACCAGGGCTAATAGAGCTCTGGTCAAAAGGAGTGCACTATAAAGGGAATATGATGCTATTTGGGACACACACATAGAGATTCTGACAGAGATAAACAACAAGGCCTTTTTGCTCAGCCTCTGAGCTGTGTGTCTGTCAAAGGCTGCTGTGGGTTGTGTGTCTGTCAAAGCAGTTTGTGGGCTGGCTGCGGTGGGCTGTCTTCTCCTTTGTCAGCTGTGCTGCCGGGCGTTGGAGACGGGTCATTCCATGTCATTTCAGCAAGCCATGACACCCACAATCTCAGATTGTTCTGAAATAGGTTCTGTAGTTAGAAACGTAAGATTAGCATTCCTGAAACACTATTTTGTTGACAATTTCGCAGAGATCAAATTAAATAAGCTAATTGGCCCTTTTAATTTATAGGATGTGCGTAATATTACACCAATATATTACCCAACATCCGATTTGAACCAAACTTTTCCTACCATTGAGTAAGACATGAGGAATCCAATAAAATGGTCAAAAGCCACCCACAGACTCCCCACGCCAATCCCACCCCAACAACCAGTATACAGTATCAGTTCTCTATGTTTATAAAGATGAGGTTTGGAGTATTGCTTCTTCATTGTTTAGAGAAATTAGCCATTGAAGTCGCTTTGTTTACCATAAATTTGTGTGAAAGTACCCGATTTCATTTTTGTGAGAAGTTTTGGTTTATTTCATACCATTTACGAGTTGTCCATTTATTGTCTTTTGTTTGAAGCGCTCTTGTCAATATTCAGTAAAGAAACACACCTTATTAGGCATAGAAGTAGATCTAGGCTACCTGGCCTGTGCACAAATGTAGGCCTATAAATGTGCCCATTTGGAGATCTGATACTATTTCTGATTGTCTTAGCTCACCATAACTGTGGAGCTTCTCAAAGTATTTTTTTCTTTGCCTCAAACAGCAAGTAAACAAAGTATTTTTTAACATCCATTGAGAAGGACAATAGTTCCTCAACGTTGCCTATTTGAAAATTCTTTACAGCTCTCTCTTTCTATAACCACTCAGCATGAAAGGGGGAAAAAAATGTGATGCTCTGATCCGAAGGAAAAAAGTAGGCCTACCTGATTACTTCTTATCCCTTGCACAAATAGCCTACAGCTCTGTCTGTCCGGAGCTCACTGGCGCAGGAAACTCTGAGGGCCCAGAATATTTCATACAATGTTGCGAGTTTTCTATCATGAGCTTGGGCTGACCAAGTTAATAGTTGATACAAGTGCCTTGCAGACAGGCCATGTGTAGCCAATGTATTTAATAGGATATTTATTTTTATCAGGATATTTTCTACCTGCATGCTGCAATGTTTTTATTTGTTGGTTTATGAAGGCTATTTTTACATATTGGCAATAGAAGTTACTTTTAGATTTGTATTGTATTGAATTTTGAGTAACCACATGACATTGATTTTGAGATATGAAGACTTTATTATAAATTAAATGAAACTGTTCCATGCAAATGTGCATATGAAAACCATAACTGGCACACAGATCAGTAGAAATGGTACGATAACTTGGCACTCCAAATGGAAAAGGTTGCTGACCCTGGTGTAGCCTATTACCGGAAACTTTAGGAGCCTTATTTTAGCATGTAAATCTTGGTAGGGCAAACTCCCCCAAAAATGTTTAGATGCATGCCAGCAAAGACACTACACAACACTAAACAATACATTAATTGCACTTCAACGGCGACAAGCGGTGGTCACAAACTGTTAGGGCCTACATAAAGCTGTCCCAACAGCAGAGGTTTCTTTCCAGCACCATGGAGTGAATCCTTACCACCGCTACACCTGCCTATCAGCGGAGCCTTGTCTGGCAGCAAAACAGTTCATTCAAACCTTTTAAAAAACATGGCTGGCTTGTTTAAACAAATGTGGTTTCTACTGACAATTGAGATGTACAAACTATGGCATAAGGGAACGATGAGCGGATGAGAGGCATTCCGCAATTTTTATTAAGACATTAATGAGCGAGCTACAGTAAGACGGACGTAGTCAATATAACTGTGTGTTCAGCACTTTTGCTGTACAMCGACAGAATGCAGAACATGGGCTGCTCTTACAGTATTTTCCCTGTACATCAAGTCAGAACGGTAGGATAAATAAAGGGGGCATATAAGCAGACAATGACAGCTAAGGCAATATTAGATGATGACATAAAAAATAAAAAAAAGTTATAGGCTACATGTGCAGCACATTGGCATGTTTAGGTCAAATTAAGAGAGGTAAGCAGACCAAATGATTAGGGTGAGGCACATGGGCTACAAACAGCTTACTACACAACATACACTTAGTATTGCTTTCTTAGCTACAGTATACAGTTGAAGTTGGAAGTTTACATACACCTTAGCCAAATACATTTAAACTCAGTTTTGAACAATTCCTGACATTTAATCAGAGTAAAAATGCTCTGTTTTAGGTCAGTTAGGATCACCACTTTATTTTAAGAATGTGAAATGTCAGAATAATAGTAGAGAGAATGATTTATTTCAGCMTTTATTTCTTTCATCACATTCCCAGTGGGTCAGAAGTTTACATACACTCAATTAGTATTTGGTAGCATTGCCTTTAAATTGTTTAACTTGGGTCAAACGTTTCGGGTAGCCTTCCARAAGCTTCCCACAATAAGTTGTGTGAATTTTGGCCCATTCCTCCTGACAGAGCTGGTGTAACTGAGTCAGGTTTGTAGGCCTCCTTGCTCGCACGCGCTTTTTCAGTTCTGCGCACAAATTTTCTATAGGATTGAGGTCACGGCCTTGTGATGGCCACTCCAATACCTTGACTTTGTTGTTCTTAATCCATTTTGCCACAACATTGGAAGTATGCTTGGGGTCATTGTCCATTTGGAAGTCCCATTTGCGACCAAGCTTTAACTTCCTGACTGATGTCTTGAGATGTTGCTTCAATATATCCACATAATTTTCCTGCCTCATGATGCCATTTATTTTGTGAAGTGCACCAGTCCCTCCTGCAGCAAAGCACCCCCACAACATGATCCTGCCACCCCCGTGCTTCACGGTTGGGATGGTGTTCTTCAGCTTGCAAGCCTCCCCCTTTTTCCTTCAAACATAACTATGGTCATTATTGCTAAACAGTTCTATTTTTGTTTCATCAGACCAGAGGACATTTATCCAAAAAGTACGATCTTTGTCCTCATGTGCAGTTGCAAACCGTAGTCTGGCTTTTTTTATGGCGGTTTTGGAGCAGTGGCTTCTTCCTTGCTGAGCAGGCTTTCAGGTTATGTCGATATAGGACTCGTTTTTACTGTGGATATATATACTTTTGTACCTGTTTCCTCCAGCATCTTCACAAGGTCCTTTGCTGTTGTTCTGGGATTGATTTGCACTTTTCGCACCAAAGTACATTCATCTCTAGGAGACAGAACTCGTCTCCTTCCTGAGCGGTATGATGGCTGCGTGGTCCCATGGTGTTTATACTTGCGTACTATTGTTTGTACAGATGAACGTGGTACCTTCAGGCATTTGGAAATTGCTCCCAAGGATGAACCAGACTTGTGGAGGTCTACAATTTTTTTTCTGAGGTCTTGGCTGATTTCTTTTGATTTTCCCATGATGTCAAGCAAAGAGGCACTGAGTTTGAAGGTAGGCCTTGAAATACATCCACAGGTACACCTRCAATTGACTCAAATAATGTCAATTAGCCTATCAGAAGCTTCTAAAGCCATGACATAATTTTCTGGAATTTTCCAAGCTGTTTAAAGGCACAGTCAACTTAGTGTATGTAAACTTCTGACCCACTGGAATTACAGTGGGTCGGAATTACACAGTGAATTATACGTGAAATAATAATAATACTCCCAATATACACTACCGTTCAAAAGTTTGGGGTCACTTAGAAATGTCCTTATTTTTGAAAGAAAAGCAAATTTTTTTGCTTTTGAATTAATCAGAAATAGAGGCCGATTAATTAGGGACGATTTCAAGTTTTCATAACAATCGGTAATCGGCCTTTTTGGGACGCCGATTATGGCGGATTACATTGCTATCCACAAGGAAACTGCGTGGCAGGCTGACCACCTGTTACGCGAGTGCAGCGTCAAAAGGACCTTTTGGCTGCAAGGAGCCAAGGTAAGTTGCTTGCTAGCATTAAACTTATCTTATAAAAACAATCAATCTTCACATAATCACCAGTTAACTACACATGGTTGATGATATTACTTGGTTAACTAGCTTGTCCTGCGTTGCATATAATCAATGCAGTACCTGTTAATTTATCATCGAATCATCACCCTACCTCAACTTCGCCAAACGGGTAACTTCGCCAAACGGGTAACAAAAGCGCGTTCGCTAGAAAACCACAATCGTTCAACAAATGTACCTAACCATAAACATCAATGCCTTTCTTAAAATCAGTACACAGAAGTGTATTTTTTTAAACCTGCGTATTTAGTTAAAAGAAATTCATGTTAGCAGGCAATATTCCAAAAAATACCAAAAATTTGAACAGGTCATGGTAGAAATAGTTTTAGTTACTTAGCTCCGTGGTCCTGGAATTCTCTCTTGAACATTTAAAAATGTGATGATCTAGTTTCGTTAGTGGCGTTTAAACACTTGATCGATGTATATATCATAGAAGAGTGAAATTCTCTTTAGGCTAGCTGTTTTTAGTCAAGACTTTCGTGTTTTTAACGTAAAATGTTTTTGTTGTACTGTATGTGTGTTTATAGTTTTGTTTAATGTTATGTTAGTGTATGTAAGTTGTTTTGTCTGAAACGTTGTTCCCCCTGCTGCTATTGGACCAGGTCTCTCTTGGAAAAGACATGTWATCTCAAAAACCTGGATAAATAAAGGTAAAAAAATATTACCTAGGGAAATCACTGGCTGTCAGTGCAAGCAGAGTCGGGGTATATGCAACAGTTTGGGCCGCCTGGCTCGTTGCAAACTGCGTGAACGTTATTAATTTGCCAGAATTTTACATATTTATGACATAACATTGAAGGTTGTGCAATGTAACACCAATATTTAGACTTAAGGTTGCCACCCGTTTGATAAAATATCGAACGGTTCCGTATTTCACTGAATGAATAAACGTTTTGTTTTCGAAATGATAGTTTCCGGATTTTACCATATTAATGACCAAAGGCTCATATTTCTGTGTTCATTATGTTATAATTAAGTCTATGATGTGATATTTGATAGAACAGTCTGACTGAGCGGTGGTAGGCAGCAGCAGGTTCGTAAGCATTCATTCAAACAGCACTTTACAGCGTTTGCCAGCAGCTCTTAGCAATGCTTGAAGCACAGCGCTTTTTATGACTTTAAGTCTATCAACTCCCGAGATTAGGCTGGCAATAATATAGTGCCAATAAGAACATCCAATAGTCAGAGGTATATGAAATACAAATGGTATAGAGAGAAATAGTCAACGCGTCATAATTCATATAATAACTACATCCTAAAACTTCTTGACTGGGAATATTGAAGAACTGGGAATATTGAACCACCAGCTTTCATATGTTCTCATGTTCTGATCAAGGAACTTAAACATTAGCTTTTTTACATGGCACATATTGCACTTTTACTTTCTTCTCCAACACTTTGTTTTTGCATTATTTAAACCAAATTGAAAATGTTTCATGATTTATTTGAGACTAAATAGATGTTATTTATGTATTATATTAAGTTAAAATAAAAGTGTTCATTCAGTATTGATTGTTGTAATTGTCATTATTACAAATATATATAAAAATTGGCCGATTAATCGGTATCGGCTTTTTTTGCTCCTCCAATAATCGGTATCGGCGTTGGAAAATCATAATCGGTCGACGTCTAATCAGAAATACAGTGTAGACATTGTTAATGTTGTAAATGACTACTGTAGCTGAAAAAGGCATATGTTTTTATGGAATATCAAAGTCAAATTCTAAATCAAATCAAATGTATTTATATAGCCCTTCGTACATCAGCTGATATCTCAAAGTGCTGTACAGAAACCCAGCCTAAAACGGCAAACAGCAAGCAATGCAGGTGTAGAAGCACGTGTGCTAGGAAAATCCCTAGAAAGGCCAAAACCTAGGAAGAACCTAGACAGGAACCAGGCTATGAGGGGTGGCCAGTCTTCTTCTGGCTGTGCCGGGTGGAGATTATAACAGAACATGGCCAAGATGTTCAAATGTTCATAAATGACCAGCATGGTCAAAGAATAATAATCACAGTAGTTGTCGAGGGTGCAGCACCTCAGGAGTAAATGTCAGTTGGCTTTTCATAGCCGACATAAGAGTATCTCTACCGCTCCTGCGGTCTCTAGAGAGTTGAAACAGCAGGTCTGGGACAGGTAGCACGTCCGGTGAACAGGTCAGGGTTCCATAGCCGCAGGCAGAACAGTTGGCAGGTGGACTGGGGACAGGTGGACTCGGGACAGCAAGGAGTCATCATGTCAGGTCGTCCTGAGGCATGGTCCTAGGGCTCAGGTCCTCCGAGAGAGAGAAAGAAAGAGAGAATTAGAGAGAGCATACTTAAATTCACACAGGACACCGGATAAGACAGGACAAGTACTCCAGATATAACAAACTGACCCTAGCCCCCGACACATAAACTAATGCAGCATAAATACTGGAGGCTGAGACAGGAGGGGTCAGGAGACACTGTGGCCCCATCTGATGATACCCCGGACAGGGCCAAACAGGAAGGATATAACCCACCCACTTTGCCAGAGCACAGCCGCCACACCACTAGAGGGATATCTTCAACCACCAACTTACCATCCTGAGACAAGGCCGAGTATAGCCCACAAAGATCTCCGCCACGGCACAACCCAAGGGGGGGTGCCAACCCAGACAGGAAGATCACCCAGTGACTCAACCCACTCAAGTGACGCACCCCTCCTAGGGACAGCATGAAAGAGCACCAGTAAGCCAGTGACTCAGCCCCTACATAGGCGTACAGAGGCCCATTATCATCAACCATCACTCCTGTGTTCCAATGGGACGTTGTGTTAGCTAATCCAAGTGTATCATTTTAAAGGCTAATTGACCATTAGAAAACCCTTTTGCAATTATGTTGCACAGCTGAAAACTTGTGCTGATTAAAGAAGCAATAAAACTGGCCTTCTTTAGACTAGTTGAGTATTGTCGTGTCTTTACTATCATTAACTGAAGACTCAGTTTAATGATAGTAATTATTATTACGCCGATTAAACTGATTAATTATGTATCTGTAATTAACTAGGAAGTCGGGGCACCAAGGAAAATATTCAGATTACAAAGTTATAATTTCCTAATATAACTTTTCAGGTATTTTCATATCTGATCAATAGTCTTCTGATTAATGAATTCTTCTTTACCTCACGTTTGTCTCATTCCAAACGTTTCTAAATTGTTGGGTTATCTGCATGAACCCAGTCTTCACTATGAGTCATCCATACATCAATTGTCTTAAATATTTATTTATTAACTAACTAAACAATCACAGAAGTGCACACACAAACAAACAAAGTAAATATGGTTACAAGAAATGATAGAGGAATGTGCCCTAGTGGGCTAAACCGGTATGACGGCTTGTTAGACAAAAGGGGAGTGGGGGTCAGCTGAGAAGTCACTACAGAGTTGATAATTATAACAATTGAAATGCTAATTCTTTGCACATGAACGCTCACTCATTCGGGAACAGTTGCAATCAATATATATATTTACGCTCAGTGTGTCATCAGGGTCTCTGTTGAAAAGTTTGTTTCTGTTGGAGAGTTTGTTCGCCCTCTCTGTCGTGGTTAGAATGGATAGTTCAGAGTGACATTCATTCATGTCTTATGAATAGATGTTCGGCGGTTGTCGGTCTTCGCGTTCAATGATACCGAATTCCTAGCTGCAGACTAGTAATTATATTCAAAGACTTGTTCTTATTCTGTTGGTATCGATAGTCTAAGAGTTTAACCACGTGGGATGGTTAAAAGATTCAGCAGTCAGGTCTCAAACCTTGGCCCTCTCGTTATTGAGAGCAACATGGTCTGTTGAGAAATTCTCAAGTGGGGGTTTTCTTCGGGAGAGCAGAAAAAGGCTGTCTCATGATGCCAGGTCCGAACTGGGCTCATGGGCGGTCCTCTGATTTAGTTAAACTCAAAAGGGAATGGAGTTCCTTCATTAAACAGTCCAAAATCACATTACACAATTTTACAAACAGTATCATCTTCACTCATTCATCTTATACAACAATTAGATGTAAACCTCATATCTGAGGCTATTATATAAACAGCATTATGGTAATGTGGCCGTATTGTCTCCCATGAGTGTCACAAATTTTTACCAAACGGACCAGTTCGTAGCTGGATTCTTCACCGATCTTTTATACCTTCTCCAGAACATACATGTTGTTCGGACCTCAAGTTCTGTGAGGTGGAAGAAATTCCTTTGTTCTCTATGAAAATTCTCTCTGTCTCTATACTGTGGCCATGAGGAGATAATCTCCAGGAATTTACGACCTCTCTCTGACCACAGCAGCCTGGGTGTAGGAGACAGGGAGAGGGGGATGGGGCTTGCTGTACCAAAAGAGGGCAACGTCATGACAGTATCTTGAGCATCAGCATTTGTGGTTTCGATTACAGGCTCAAAATGGCCAGAAACACAGCATTTTCTTCTGAAACTCGTCAGTCTATTCTTGTTCTGAGAAATGAAGGCTATTCCATGCGAGAAATTGCCAAAAAACTGAAGATATCTTACAACGCTTTGTACTACTSCCTTCACAGAACAGCGCAACTGGCTCTAACAAGAATAGAAAGTGGAGTGGGAGGCCCCGGTGCACAACAGAGCAAGAGGACAAGTACATTATCAAATCAAATCAAAGTTTATTTGTCATGTGCGCCGAATACAATAGGTGTAGACCTTACAGTGAAATGCTTACTTACAGGCTCTAACCAATAGTGCAATAAAAAAGGTGTGTGTGTGTGTGTGTGTGTGTGTGTGTGTGTGTGTGTGTAAGTAAAGAAATAAAACAACAGTAAAAATACATTTGAAAATAACAGTAGCAAGGCTATATACAGACACCGGTTAGTCAGTCTTATTGAGGTAGTATGTACATGTAGGTATGGTTAAAGTGACTAACTTGTGATTCTGTTAGCAAATCAGTAACGGAATTACCAAAACAAATCAGTAACGGAATTACTGCAATTGAATTGGCTACAATGGGAAAATCATAATAGTCACAAACCGTCGTTGGGTCATCTGCTACTGTCATCCCTTCCACTGGCATACTGTTATGATCTGCTCATAGGGTCTCCTGCTACTGTCCTCCNCTGCTACTGTCCTCCCTTCCACTGGCATACTGTTATGATCTGCTCATAGGGTCTCCTGCTACTGTCCTCCCTTCTACTGGCATACTGTTATGTTCAGCTAATAGGTTGTCCTGCTACTGTCCTCCCTTCTACTGGCAAATAAAATAAAATGTTATTTGTCACATGGTATATGAATGTATAGTTAAAGTGACTATGCATATAAGATAAACAGAGAGTAGCAGCAGCATAAAAGAGGGGTTGGGGGGGCACACAATGCAAATAGTCCGGGTAACCATTTGGTTACCTGTTCAGGAGTCTTATGGCTTGGGGGTAAAAATGTTAAAAAGCCTTTTTGTCCGAGACTTGGCACTCCGCTACCGCTTGCCATGCGGTAGTAGAGAGAACAATCTATGACTGGGGTGGCTGGGGTCTTTGACAATTTTTAGGGCCTTCCTCTGACACCGCCTGGTGTAGAGGTCCTGGATGGCAGGCAGCTTTGCCCCAGTGATGTACTGGGCCGTACGCACTACCCTCTGTAGTGCCTTGCAGTCGGAGGCCGAGCAATTGCCGTACCAGGCAGTGATGCTCTCGATGTTCCAGCTGTAGAACCTTTTGGGGATCTCAGGACCCATGCCAAATCGTTTTAGTTTCCTGAGGGGGAATAGGCTTTGTCGTACCCTCTTCACGACTGTCTTGGTGTGTTTGGACCATTCTAGTTTATGGTTGATGTGGACACCAAGGAACTTGAAGCTCTCAACCTGCTCCACTACAGCCCCGTCGATGAGAATGGGGGCATGCTCGGTGCTCCTTTTCCTGTAGTCCACAATCATCTCCTTAGTCTTGGTTACGTTGAGGGAGAGGTTGTTATTCTGGCACCACCCGGACAGGTCTCTGACCTCCTCCCTATAGGCTGTCTCGATGTTGTCTGTGATAAGGCCTACCACTTTTGTGTCGTCTGCAAACTTAATGATGGTGTTGGAGTCGTGCCTGGCCATGCAGTCGTGGGTGAACAGGGAGTACAGCAGGGGACTGAGCACGCACCCCTGGGGAGCTCCGGTGTTGAAGATCAGCATGCCTGATGTGTTGCTACCTACCCTCACCACCTGGGGGCGGCCCGTCAGGAAGTCCAGGATCCAGTTGCAGAGGGAGGTGTTTAGTCCCAGGCTCCTTAGCTTAGTGATGAGCTTTGAGGGTACTATGGTGTTTAACGCTGAGCTGTAGTCAATGAATGGCATTCTCACATAGGTGTTCCTTTTGTCCAGGTGGGAAAGGGCAATTGAGATTGCATCATCTGTGGATCTGTTTGGGCGGTATGCATATTGGAGTGGYACTAGGGTTTCTAGGATAATGGTGTTGATGTGAGCCATGACCAGCCTTTCAAAGCACTTCATGGCTACAGATGTGAGTGCTACGGGTCTGTAGTCATTTAGGCAGGTTGCCTTTGTGTTCTTGGGCACAGGGACTGTGGTGGTCTGCTTGAAACATGTTGGTATTACAGACTCAATCAGGAACATGTTGAAAATGTCAGTGAAGACACCTGCCAGTTGGTCAGCACATGCCCGGAGCACATGTCCTGGTAATCCGTCTGGCCCCGCAGCCTTGTGTAAAGGTCTTACTCACGTCGGCTACGGAGAGCGTGATCACACAGTCGTCCGGAACAGCTGATGCTCTCATGCATGCCTCAGTGTTGCTTGCCTCGAAGCGAGCATAGAAGTGATTTAACTCGTCRGGTAGGCTCGTGTCACTGGGCAGCTCGCGGATTAGCTTCCCTTTGTAGTCTGTAGTAGTTTGCAAGCCCTGCCACATCCGACGAGCGTCGGAGCCGGTGTAGTATGATTCAGTCTTAGCCCTGTATTGAAGCTTTGCCTGTTTGATGGTTCGTCGCAGGGAATAGCGGGATTTCTTGTAATCTTCCGGGTTATAGTCCCGCACCTTGAAAGCGGCAGCTCTACCCTTTAGCTGAGTGCGAATGTTGCCTGTAATCCATGGCTTCTGGTTGGGGTATGTACGTACAGTCACTATGGGGACGACGTCCTCGATGCACTTATTGATAAAGCCAGTGACTGAGGTGGTGTATTCCTCAATGTCATCGGAAGAATCCCGGAACATGTTCCAGTCTGTGATAGCAAAACAGTCCTGTAGTTTAGCATCTGCTTCATCTTACCACTTTTTTTATAGACCGAGTCACTGGTGCTTCCTGCTTTAATTTTTGCTTGTAAGCAGGAATTAGGAGGATAGAGTTGTGGTCGGATTTACCAAATGGAGGGCGAGGGAGAGCTTTGTACGCGTCTCTGTGTGTGCAGTACAGGTGATCTAGAATTTTTTTCCCTCTGGGTGCACATTTAACATGTTGATAGAGATTTGGTAGAACTGATTTAAGTTTCCCTGCATTAAAGTCTCTGGCCACTAGGAGTGCCGCCTCTGGGTGAGTGGTTTCCTGTTTGCTTATTTCCTTATACAGCTGACTGAGTGCGGTCTTAGTGCCAGCATCTGTCTGTGGTGGTAAATAAACAGCCACGAAAAGTATAGCTGAGAACTCTCTGGGCAAGTAGTGTGGCCTGCAATTTATCACAATATACTGTACTTCAGGCGAGCAAAATCTAGAGACTTCCTTTCGTGCACCAGATTTCGTGCACCAGCTGTTGTTTCCAAATATGCACAGACCGCCCCCCCCTGTTTTACCGGAGTGTGCTGTTCTATTCTGCTGGTGTAGCGTATATCCCGCTAGCTGAATATCCATGTCGTCATTCAGCCACGATTCCGTGAAACATAGGATATTACAGTTTTTGATGTCCCGTTGGTAGGATATTCGTGATCGTACCTCGTCTAATTTATTGTCCAATGATTGCACGTTGGCGAGTAATATTGACGGTAACGGCAGCTTTCCTACTCGCGTTCTGCAGGTCCTGACGAGGCATCCGGCTCTTTGTCCTCTGTACCTGCGTCGCTTCCTCTTACGTGGATGTCGGGTGTTTGGAGAATATCAGTATATCATGTGAGTCTTGCTTGTTGTTGAAGAAATCTTTGTCTTATCCGAGGTGAGTGATCGCTGTCCAGATTTCCAGAAGCTCTTTTCTGCCGTAAGATACGGTTGCAGAAACATTATGTACAAAATAATTTACAAATATRGTGAAAAACCCCTCATAATTGCACAATTGGTTGGGCGCCCGTAAAACTGCTGCCATTTCTTCTGGTGCCATTTTAGCCGAGAGTGTCTAGTTTGAGAAACAGATGCATCACAAGTCCTCAACTGGCAGATTCATTAAATAGTACCCGCAAAACAACAGTCTCAACTTCAACAGTGAAGAGGCGACTCCGGTATGCTGGCCTTCTAGGCAGAGTTGCATAGAAAAAGCCATATCTCAGACTGGCCAATAAAAAGAAAAGATTAAGATGGGCAAAATAACACAGACACTGGACAGAGGAACTCTGCCTAGAAGGCCAGCATCCCGGAGTCGCCTCTTCACTGTTGACGTTGAGACTGGTGTTTTGCGGGTACTATTTCGTGAAGCTGCCATTTGAGGACTTGTGAGTTGTCGGTATTTGTCCTCTTGCTCTGTTTTGCTACTTGATTCCATATGTGTTATTTCATAGTTTTGATGTCTTCACTATTATTCTACAATGTAGAAAATAGTACAAATAAAGAAAAACCCTGGAATAAATAGGTGTTTTAAAACTTTTGACRGGTGTTGAAGTTTCAATAGTTGTGAGACAGCGACTGACATCAGACTGGTTTTGTATGAGAACTAATGCTGCTTATCTTTCTTCAAAGGACCAGGCCCTATACCCTTAAAGGGAGAATCCGCAGTACAACCAAATATTACTGACACATTATCAAAGCACTTCAGTGTTTCATTCTGAAACACAGCTGAAGCCATACAAACATAATTYCTGTTGTAACAAATATGATCATAGTTCCTGTAATGGTAGAGTAACTAAGGCTAGTATTTCTACAGTATGTGGGTAGGGATTGGATACTGCAGTAGAGCTCAGTAAAATGCATCATGCAGCGTTGACTGATTGAGTATGAGTGGCGTACTGCACATCTTGATGATGCCTCATGCCTGGCCTGACGTGTCCAGTGTTCCGTTCATAGCCTCAGTCTCCTGTCCCTCTAAGCCCCCTGTCCTCCTGTCCCTCTCAGCCCCCTGTCCCTCTAAGCCCCCTGTCCTCCTGTCCCTCTCAGCCCCCTGTCCCTCTAAGCCCCCTGTCCTCTTGTCCCTCTCAGCCCCCTGTCCCTCTCAGCCCCCTGTCCTCCTGTCCCTCTCAGCCCCCTGTCCCCTCCACTCCTCCTCACTGTCCTCTTGTCCCTCTCAGCACCCTGTCCATCTAASCCCCCTGTCCTCCTGTCCCTCTAAGCCCCCTCTCCCCCTGTCCCTCTCAGCCACCTGTCCCCTCCACTCCTCCTCACTGTCCTCTTGTCTTTTTCAGCCCCCTGTCCTCCTGTCCCTCTCATGATTCATGATTTGAGAAAGTTGCAAAAAAAAGCTTGTGCTCTGTTCCTTGCTTCAGGCTGCACACGCTGTTCTATCATCACTGTATGACTGACCCTGCAGACATCTGGAGAGGCTGCCAGCCCAGTCCCCTAATTCCTTCAGACAGCCAAACGTCACCTCTCTGCTACGGCACAGTGCAGACATCTGGAGAGGCTGCCAGCCCAGTCCCTTAATTCCTTCAGACAGCCAGACCTCACCTCTCTGCTGCGGCACTGCTCTCAGTAGAGTCTGCTGCACAGTACACTGTAGCCAATAGGCCATATCCCTAAAATAGACAACCAGTGATAGCAGTTATATTTCCAGTCAGTCAGTGACTAATGTGATTGGAGCAGGGCCTCTGTTGCTGCATCCTGATGTAATGACATGTAATTAATATTTCTTCTGGACAAGCTTGAGTGTGTAATTGTGAGTGTGTAATTGTGAGTGTGCAATTGTGTGTGGGTGTCTGTTTGTATCTGTGCCTATGTGTGGTTGTCTACATGACAGAGCTCTCTGATTCTGTCTGATTTTAAAGTAGATGGCCATGCATCCAGGTGGTTGTTGTGTAAACAAAGAGGAGTTATGCGGCCGTAGCCAATCAGTCTGCTGCTCCAAAGCCTCTTCTGGGGGACCTGGGATCGCTGTTAGCCAATTAAGCAGCTGCATGTACTGTGTGTGCCGGCCCCAGCTGCTGACGGTAGATAAATAACAGACTGTGGATTCATCAGGGCTGAGAGCTCTGACTTTGACTGGCTGCATCCCAAATGGCAATCTATTCCTTATTTAGTCCATTACTTTTGACCAGAGCCCAGGGATGCCTTTGGGACACCTCCTCTGTCTCTCTTCTCTGTTTCCCAGTCTGCAGGGACAGCAGAGTGGGAAAAACTTTGCTCGCCCTCCCGCCTACCTCCCTCTCCCCCAGGGTCAGGAGTAACCGCTGACCCCTGACCTCCCAGTGCAGTAGCACTCCTATATTTACATTGACAGGGCTTAGTTATTTCACCTCTCTGCTTTCTGTTGGGCACATTACCAGGGACCTAAGTCTTAAAACATCTGATAAAGAATTATAGTGTATCAAGTAGTACTGCAGTTGTCTCAGTCACAATGTAATCATACAGCGTTATAGAGGGGACTAAAAAGAGAGCTGTCGTTGTCAGTATGTATAGGCATTTCCATTTAAAAGCTCCCATGACCACCAACATTGAAGTTCATAGGAGCATATCAAATTTGGTGTCAAAAGTCTATATTCTGGAGAAATTAAGGCACATATAACCTTTTTCAAAAATGTTTTATCCTAAAAGTTAGGAATAATCGTAGGCTTTGATTTCTAGGTCAAACATATAGAAAAGGGGTCTTAGAAAACATCCACCAGAAAAATTCTTAAGGTATTAGAAATACATCAAAACACAATAATGTTGAAGTAAAGACCCCTGCAAACTAATATCAACACCTCTATTTAGTTTTGGAGAAATGATTTGCCTAGTGTCCTGTCATTCTGTTATCAAAAACCACGTCTTTAAGATACACTATATATACAGTGTGTGGACACCCCTTCAAATTAGGGGATTTGGCTATTTCAGCCACACCCGTTGCTGACAGGTGTATAAAATCGAACACACAGCCATGCATTCTCCGTAGAGAAACATTGTCAGTAGAATGGCCTTACTGAAGAGATCTGTGACTTTCAACGTGGCACCGTCATAGGATGCCACCTTTCTAACAAGTCAGTTCATCACATTTCTGCCCTGCAATAGCTGCCTCGGTCAACTGTAAGTGCTGTTATTGTGAAGTGGAAACGTCTAGGAGCAACAACGGCTCAGCCACAAAGTGGTAGACTAAACAAGTTCGCAGAATGAGACCGCCGAGTGCTGAAGCGTGTAGCGTGTAAAAATCGTCTGTCCTCGGTTGCAGGCTCTGGAAGCAACATCAACACAAAAACTGGAGCTTCATGAAATGGGTTTCCATGTCCGAGCAGTGGAAACACAAGCCTAAGATCATCATGTGCAATGCCAAGCATTGTCTGGAGTGGTGTAAAGATCACCACCTTTGGATTCTGGAGCAGTGGAAATGCGTTCACTGGAAGGATGAATCACGCTTCACCATCTGGCAGTCCGACGGACGAATCTGGGTTTGGTGGATGCCAGGGGAATAGAATACCATATGGCATATGGCCTGGGTCTTGTTAAGTGTTTTATTGAAATACCCTGAAGAGCTATACACCAAAACAAATGGTTTTAACAATTATCAATTGTTTTTGAAGTGAAGTTCCATTGTCCTCCCAACTTCATTGCTATGTTGTTTGGCTGAAACACCTGTGTTTGTAGAGGATGAAGGGGATGTATTGTCATTCCCACAGCTGGTATTATGATGAGCTGTGAGGAAATAAAGGGTGTGACTGACAGTGTAGAAGTAATCTAGGTTCGGGGACGATCATACTAACCACTCCTGCCTGAACTAGTGTAGAAGTAATCTAGGTTCGGGGACGATCATACTAACCACTCCTGCCTGAACTAGTGTAGGAGTAATCTAGGTTCGGGGATGAGCATCCTCACATTGAATTGTGGATTGTGATTGTTTAGGGAAAAATTTTGTTTAAAAAAATATTATAATCAGCTGTGGAGCGCAGATAGAATTATACTGCAAGTTGACATGGGAAATGGAATGGCAGCAAGCCTACTAAGTGAACTGTTCTTTGCTAGTATTAGTATCCAAGAGGGAAGTGAGTAGTAGTAGGTTATGTCCCAAATGTCACCCTATATAGTGCACTACTTTGGACCAGGGCCCATAGGGAAATGGGGTGCAATTTAGGACGCAGATGTATTTAGCTGCCCTGCTGCTTCAAGTTCAGTTACCAAAATTGTCCTTGTTCAGGCATGGTACAGACAGAGAGACTTCTAAAGCCAGCTATAAATACCCCGGCGCCTCTGGCCCAAAATACACATGAAGGGGCAGGAATAAAGAGTATGCAGCTCAAAGCTAGGATCTTCAGAAACACACAGGGAGAATATCAATTGCATACTCCTGGTCTCCTTCTCAAAACCAATTGGAGGAGAAGGTCAGAGGGGAGGGACCAATGGGTTTTGAGGTGAGGAGAGAGGATGCGAGGAGTATGCAATTGAGATTCTCTCAAAGGTGCCACATACATACATTGGTCAAAAGCAACCAATGGATATGCTGGCTTCCGCACAATAGTCCTAGCAGGTCATTTCCATGTAAAAGGTCCCATGAGCACCAACATGTGAAGTTCATAGGAGCATGTCAAATGAAAGCTAAGAGTCTATATTTGTGTGAACTGAAGGCATAGATACGTTTTTCAACCATTTTCCATCTAAAGAATTAGGCATAAGTAAAGGCTTTGATTTCGGGATAAATACACCAACACAATAATGTGGACGTAAAGACCCCTGACAATTAATATCAACACTTAGATTTAGTTTTGGTGAAATTGTTTACCTTCTAAACGTTTAAGAAAAATTGCCTTGTGCCTTGTAATTCCGTTACCTAAAACCCACATATTTAAGAAAAAGAAGTGTGAGGATTATGACATTTCACAGAAGTAACAACTAATGGTAGGCCTATCAATTCATTATAGTGATTTTACTGATATACATTTTGTTTATGAATTATTAAGTGATTAAATATCATAATTCCATTACCAAATTGGTAACGAGATTACCAAAAAATCTGTAACGGAATTACTGCAACTGAATTGGCTAAAATGGGAAATCATAATAGTCACGATCCACAGTTGGGAAACCTGCTACTGTCCTCCCTTCTACTGCTACTGTCCTCCCTTCTACTGACATACTGTTATGTTCAGCTCATAGTGTCTCCTGCCACTGTCTTCCCTTCTACTGACATACTGTTATGTTCAGCTCATAGGGTCTCCTGCTACTCTCGTCCCTTCCACTGGCATACTGTTATGTTCAGCTCATAACTGTTTTCTTTCTCCTTCTGTTAAAACAGTCTCTCTGGACAACCCCTCCCTCTCTCTGCCTGTTTCTCTCTCCAATTAATGTCACCTGTCCCGGATCATACTGGCACCGACCTACCCATGAGCCCCCTCTCTTTCCATTTACTGTAACCAGCATCCTACCCATGAGCCCCCTCTCTTTCCATTTACTGTAACCAGCATCCTACCATGAGCCCCTCTCTTTCCATTTACTGTAACCAGCGATCCTACCATGAGCCCCCTCTCTTTCCATTTACTGTAACCAGCATCCTACCCATGAGCCCCCTCTCTTTCCATTTACTGTAACCAGCATCCTACCCATGAGCCCCCTCTCTTTCCATTTACTGTAACCAGCATCCTACCCATGGCCCCTCTCTTTCCATTTACTGTAACCAGCATCCTACCATGAGCCCCCTCTCTTTCCATTTACTGTAACCAGCATCCTACCCATGAGCCCCCTCTCTTTCATTTACTGTAACCAGCATCCTACCATGACCCCCTCTCTTTCCATTTACTGTTAACCAGAATTTCTTCTACCCAGATGCAGCATCGACCGACACCGGACATCCATGAACGTTGAAAATAAGTTGACATTTTGCCAGTCCACCCTGCCACGATGTTAACGTCCACAGACGGACCGGACTGGACCAGTTTGAATCTATCATAGACCTATGTTTCACAAGTTTGGATACCACAGTACAGTGCAGTACAATGCAGTACAGTGAGTAGAGTAAAGTAGTACAGTAGAGTATAGTACAGTATATTGTACTGTACTGAGCTATACTCTACACTGCTGTGCTGTGCTGCGCTGCGCTTGTGAAACGTGAAGAGAATGACATTCATATCCATAATCATGCAGTCTGTGTAGTACAGATCAGGGATCCATGATGGAATTCCGTTACTGCAGTTCTGTTCCGGGTGTAAATCCACGTCACTTACTGCAGTTCTGTTACCGGGTGTAAATCCACGTCACTTACTGTAGTTCTGTTACCGGGTGTAAATCCACGTCACTTACTGTAGTTCTGTTACCGGGTGTAAATCCACGTCACTTACTGCAGTTCTGTTACCGGGTGTAAATCCACGTCACTTACTGTAGTTCTGTACCGGTGTAATCCACGTCACTTACTGTAGTTCTGTTACCGGGTGTAAATCCACGTCACTTACTGCAGTTCTGTTACCGGGGGTAAATCCACGTCACTTACTGTAGTTCTGTTACCGGGTGAAATCCACGTCACTTACTGCAGTTCTGTTACCGGGTGTAAATCCACGTCACTTACTGTAGTTCTGTTACCGGGGTGTAAATCCACGTCACTTACTGTAGTTCAATAGCAAATAGATTTTTCAAACTCAAGTGTCATGTCATAGTTGACACCCCATTCCTTCTGCAGACATCTTTGAATCTTAATTCGGAGCAGATATTTAACAGTTTTTGGAAAATGTGGTCGCAGCCTGAGGGATATTTCACTGAAATTCCATTAACAAAGTTTGCATCTACACATTTGTTCCACTAAATTAGTTTTTCTAAATTTTACAGTGGAGATCGTTAAAAGTAGTCATTGTGCATAAGTTTGTTAAACATTGAAATCAGTGGTTTTTGTATGGCATACATTTTAAAGTGGAAAAACCCCCGGAGTTAAAGCATAATTCCATTACTGTGAAATTGCCCTGTAGCAAAGTGTGAGAAGTTGAGGTCATTACTAAATCATTACCAGGCCATTAATAGGTCATAGGTTTGGTATTTCTGATGGACTACACATTTCATGTGAGTGAACTGCAGGTACAGTAAGCTGTTATCTTGAAAGTCCCAGAGTACTATACCATGGACTGAATAGTAAATTGCTTTCAGGAAGTCTTTCTGTCTTCCCTCATTGCTTTATTTGGTGTAGCCAAGTCTTAATGGTCTCTCAGACACATGGTGGCCATTCTGTACTTCACCCTTTGAAGTCAGGTGGTTATCTTTCGGCTGCTATCTCTCATAGCTCACTGCCTACTCGGGGACAATGGGTTCCCTCAAATTAGTTGTGTGTGTGTGTATGCGTGCGTGACAGACAGACAGACAGACAGACAGACAGACAGACAGACAGACAGACAGACAGACAGACAGACAGACAGACAGACAAACTAAAGAGAACTCCTCCTCTGAGGTCAGGGTCAATGAGCCTCTGTGGGATACAGGAAGCCACGGGGACTTTTGCTGTTCTAATGCTTCTAATGAGCTGCTAATTGCTATCCAGCAATACACAGACCACCCCATGGAATCTCACTGGGAAGTCCATGGAAGGGAAAATATCCCCTTTTGAAGAGGAACACCCTAGGAGTCCGTTGACATACTGTGCATTGTTTTGTCGAGTGAGTGGGGTTTATGATACTATACTCCCACTACCATACTGTCATTGCTGGATTTCCACTGTGTGGGCAGAACCACGTAGGAAAGGGCTGCTTGTTACCGTTACCACAGAGCACTCCATGTGGATCCTTCTAAAATTGTTACTAACTGGACTGTAATACAATACAATTCCATCAAATATGTTTTGTAAAGCGCTTTTTACATCAGCAGTTGTCACAAAGTGCTTAATATGTTGTGATGTTGAGGGTGTTTGTGTTGACACACTGTGGAATACTTAGTTCCCTGGCAAACACCTGTAGTAATGCAACTCGCCGCTTGGCCAGTAGAATCTGCACTTGTCAATGTAGAGACTGAGGCACCTGTCACTGAAGCATTCCATCTTAGTAAATAAAGACAAGCAATAGGGTGCCTTTTCATTTGAGTAATTATCCAGAGCGACTTACAGGAGCAATTAGGGTTAAGTTCCTTGCTCAAGGGCATATAGACAGATTTTTCACCTAGTCGGCTCAGGGATTCGAACCAGCGAACCGGTTACTGGCCCAACGCTACCTGCCGCCAAGTTAAGCTGGAGGAGCAGTAAAACCTAGATCATCGCCTCATGTTCTTCAGGAGAAGCCAGACATATGGCAGGCAACATTAGAAATCTGATTCCAGTCCTCCTGACATCTTAGAGAGTCATGGGAAAAGCGTCTTCTGCTTTATTTCAAGGAAACTATTCTTCTAGAGAAAAGCGAATGAGAGCAGGAGTCGGTTAGGGAATCCCCAAGCTTCCAACAGTGCACAGAGATATAAAGTCGACCACTTTATCCGAGAACCTATTTCTCCAACTGCCATTCTCAAACCTTTTTCAGACTGCTGTTTGTTTTTGTATTTTTTATGGCCCCCTTTAGCTGCTACTCCAGCAAAATTAAGGCAATTTATAAAAATTTTAAACCATTACATTACATTTTACATATTTAGCAGACGCTCTTATCCAGAGCGACTTACAGTAGAGTGCATACATTTTATTACATTTTTACATACTGAGACAAGGATATCCCTACCGGCCAAACCCTCCCTACCGGCCAAACCCTCCCTAACCCGGACGACGCTATGCCAATTGTGCGTCGCCCCACGGATCTCCCGGTTGCGGCCGGCTGCGACAGAGCCTGGGTGTGAACCCAGCCCAGCCTGGGCGCGAACCCAGAGACTCTGGTGGCGCAGCTAGCACTGCGATGCAGTGCCCTAGACCACTGCGCCACCCGGGAGACATTACAATACATTCACATATTTCACAACAAAAGGTGTGCCCTCAGGCCGCTACTCCACCACTACCACATATCTACAGTACAAAATCCATGTGTATGTATGTTTATTAGAGGTCGACCGATTATGATTTTTCAACACCGATACCGATTATTGGAGGACCAAAAAAAGCCGATACCGATTAATCAGCCGATTTTTATATATATATTTGTAATAATGAAAATTACAACAATACTGAATGAACAATGAACAGTTTTATTTTAACTTAATATAATACATAAATAACATCTATTTAGTCTCAAATAAATAATGAAACATGTTCAATTTGGTTTAAATAATGCAAAAACACAGTCTTCGAGAAGAAATTAACGTTTAAGTTCCTTGCTCAGAACATGAGAAAATATAAAAGCTGGTGGTTCCTTTTAACATGAGTCTTCAATTTTCCCAGTTAAGAAGTTTTAGGTTGTAGTTATTATAGGAATTATAAGACTATTTCTCTCTATACCATTTGTATTTCATATACCTTTGACTATTGGATGTTCTTATAGGCACTATAGTATTGCCAGCCTAATCTCGGGAGTTGATAGGCTTGAAGTCATAAACAGAGCTGTGCTTCAAGCACTGCAAAGAGCTGCTGGCAAATGCCAGTCATGACGTTGTGCTACTGAGTCAGACACACTGTTCAAAACAACACACACACAACCCAGTCATGACGATTTGTGCTACTGAGGTCAGACACACTGTTCAAACAACACAAACAACCCAGTATGACTGGTGTGATTGGTGTGTTGTTTCTTGAACAGAGGTGTCTCGACTTCAAGTAGCACAACGTCATGACTGAGGCCGTGCTCGCGTGTGTGTGTTCATTGAACAGTGTGTCTGACTCAGTAGCACAACGTCATGACTGGGTGTGTGTGTGTTGTTTTTGAACAGTGTGTGCGACCACGTTAGCAGCAACGTCATGACTGGTTGTTGTGCGTGTGTTGTTTTGAACAGTGTGTCTGACTCAGTAGCACAACGTCATGACTGGCATTTGCCAGCACAGCTCTTTGCAGTGCTTGAAGCACAGCTCTGTTTATGACTTCAAGCCTATCAACTCCCGAGATTAGCTTGCAATACTATAGTGCCTATAAGAACATCCAATAGTCAAAGGTATATGAAATACAAATGGTATAGAGAGAAATAGTCTTATAATTCCTATAATCAACTACAACCTAAAACTTCTTAACTGGGGAATAAATTGAGACTATTAAAAGGAACCACCAGCCTTTATTATTTTCTCATGTTCTGAGCAAGGAACTTAAACGTTAATTTCTTCTCGAAGAGCTGTGTTTTGTCATTATTTAAACCAAACTTGAACATGTTTCATTATTTATTTGAGACTAAATAGATGTTATTTATGTATTATATTAAGTTAAAATAAACTGTTCATTGTATCTTCAGTGTTGTAATTTTCATTATTACAAATATATATATAAAATCGGCCTGATTACATCGGGCTATCGCTTTTTTTTGCGTCCTCAATAATCGGTAATCGCTGTGTGAAAAAATCATAATCGAGTCCGACCTCTAATAACTACATACACATGGATTTTGTACTGTAGATATGTGGTATGTGTGGAGTAGCGGCTGAGGGCACACTTTTGTTGTGAAATATGTGAATGTTATTGTAAAGTGTCTCCCGGGTGGCGCAGTGGTCTAGGGCACTGCATCGCAGTGCTAGCTGCGCACACAGAGTCTCTGGGTTCGCCCCAGGCTGGGCTGGGTTTCACACCCAGGCTCTGTCGCAGCCGGCCGCAACCGGGATCCGTTGGGGCGACGCAACAATTGCATAGACGTCGTCCGGTTAGGAAGGGTTTGGCCGGTAGGGAGGGTTTGGCCGTAGGGATATCCTTGTCTCAGTAAGCTAAAAATGTAATAATGTATGCACTCTACTGTAAGTCGCTCTGGATAAAGAGCGTCTGCTAAATGTAAAATGTAATGTAATGGTTTTTAAATTTTTATAAATTGCCTTATTTTGCTGGAGTAAGCAGCTAAGGGGCCGATAAAATACAAAAACAAACAGCCAGTCTGAAAAAGGTTGAGATGGCAGTTGGAGAAATAGGTTCTCGGATAAAGTGGTCTCTTATATATCTCTGGCACTGTTGGAAGCTGTGGGGAATTCCGGAGACCTCCGACCCTCTTCATCGCTTTTCTCTAGAGAATAGTTTCCTTGAAATAAAGCAGAGAGCGCCTTTTCCCATACTCTCTAAGATGTAGAGGACTGGATCAGATTTCTAAGTGCCTGCCATATGTCTGGCTTCTCCTGAAGAAGCATGAGGCGATGATCTAGGTTTACTGCTCCCCCGCAGCTTAACTTTGCAGGCCACGGTGCGTTGGGCCAGATACCGGTTCGCTGGTTCGATCCCTGAGCCGACTAGGTGAATCTGTCCTATTCCCTTGAGCAAGGACTTAACCCTAATTAGCTCCTGTAAAGTCGCCTCTGTGAAAATTAAATGAAGAGCACCTATTGCTTGTCTTTAATTAACTAGATGGAATGCTTCAGTGACAAGGTGCCTCAGTCTCTACAATGACAAGTGCAGAATTCTAACTGGCCAAGCGGCGAGTTGCGATTACTACAGTGTTGCCACGGGAACTAAGTAATCCACAGTGTGTCACACACCCTCACATCACCAATATAAGCACTTTGGTGACAACTGCTGGATGTGAGCGGTTAACCATAAATTTGATGGCAATTGTAATTGTATTTATCAGTCCACAGGTTAAGTACAATTTAAGAAGGATCCAACATGGAAGTGGCTTCTGTGGTAACGGTAACAAGCAAGCCCTTCTACGTGGTTCTGCCCACACACAGTGGAAATGCCGGCAAATGACAGTATGGTAGTGGAGAGTATGTATGCAATAACCCACTCACTCGGACAACAATGCAGAGTAATGATCAACGGATTCCTAGGGTGTTCCTAGCTTTCAAGGGATATTTTCCCTTCCCATGGACTTTCCAGTAAGAGATTCCAATGGGGTGGTCTGTGTATTCGCTGGTAGCAATTAAGCAAGCTCATTAAGAAGCATAAGACAGGCAAGCTCCCCGTGGCTTCCTGATAATCCACAGAGGCTCAATTGACCCTGACCTCAGTGAGAGAGGAAGTTTGCTCTTTTAAGTTATGTCTTGACTGATCTGTTCTGTTCTGTCTTGGTCTGTCTGTCTGTCTGGTCTGTTCTGTCTGTCTGTCTGTCTGTCGTCTGTCTGATTGCTCTGTGTCTGTCTGTCTTGCTCTGTCTGTCTCGTCTCTCTCCGTCGTCTGTCTGTCTGTCTGTCCCGCACGCATACACACCAACACACAAATATTTGACGGGAAGCCCATCTGTCCCAGTAAGGCAAGTGACTAATGAGAAGAAGCAAAGCCGAAAGATCACCATGACTTCAAGTGGTGAGTACAGAATGCCACCAATGTGTCTGAAGAGAACCATTAAACTTGGCTACAGTCCAAATAAAAGAATGAGGGAAGACGAGAAAGAACTTCCTGAAAGCAATTTAACTAATTCAAGTTCCAATGGTAATATGTACTCTGGGATCTTTATCAGATACAGCTTCTGCTACGAAGTGATTCACTCAAATGAATGTTAGTCATCAGAAATACCACCGTAATAGACTTTATGGCCCTGGGTAAATGATTAGTAATGAACCTCATCTCACACTTTGCTACCAAGGCAAATTTCACCAGTAATGGAATTAATGCGTTAAACTCCGGGGGTTTTTCCCACTATTAAAATGTATGCCAATACACACGATATTTTCAAAATGTTTCAACAAAGCTTATGAGCACACATGATACTTTAACGATCTGCCACTGTAAAATTTAGAATCTAAATTAGTGGGAACAAATGTGTAGTGGCAACTGTATGGAATTCTCAGTGAAAATATCTCTCAAGGCTGACGACCACATTTTCGCAAAATGTTTGAATAATCTGCTCCGAATTAAGATTCAAGTGTCTGGCAGAGAGGAATGGGTGTTCAACTATGACATGACACCTTGGTTTGAAAAACTATTTTGCTATTGACTAACAGTAATATGACGTGGATTAATACACCTACCAGGTAACAGACTGAACAAGTAAAGTGACGTGGAATTTAACACCTGTAACAGAACTGCAGTAACAGTGAACCGTGGAATTAACACCGCAGTGGGTAAAATACA
>NC_036858.1:67646001-67669968 GCF_002910315.2 Salvelinus sp. IW2-2015 | reverse complement strand
GTTATTACACATGTTGTATGTAGATATGTAGTGGCTGTATATGTTTGTATGGTAGTATTATACATTTTATTGTTTGAGATATGTAGTGGCTGTAAATGGTTGTATGGTGTATTATACATTTGTATTGTAGAATTGTAGTGGTGTAATATGTTTATGGTAGTATTATACATTTTGTATTGTAGATATGTAGGTGTAATATTGTTATGTAGTATATACATTTTGTAGTGGTGTAATAATTGTTGTATGGCTGTATTATACATGTTGTATTGTAGATATGTCGTGGTATTAATATTGTTGTATGGTATATATACATTTTGTATTGAGATATGTAGTGGTGTAATATTGTTGTATGGTAGTATTATACTTTTGTGAGTGTGTAAATTGTTGTATGTGTGGTATTATACATTTTGTATTGTAGATTAATGTTTAGCGTGGGTAATATTGTTGTATGTAAGTATTAATACGCATTTTGTATTGTAGTATGTATCTGGCGTGGTGTAATATTGTTGTATGGTAGTATTATACATTTTTTATTGTAGATATGTAGTGGTGTAATATTGTTGTATGGTGGTATTATACATTTTGTACTGTAGATATGTAGTGGTGTAATACTGTTAATGAAGCCAGTGACTGATGTGGTGTACTCCTCAATGCCTTTGGAAGAATCCCGGAACATATTCCAGTGTGTGCTAGCAAAACAGTCCTGTAGCTTAGCATCTGCTTCATCTGACTACTTTCTTATTGACTGAGTCACAGGTGCGTCTTGTTTAAGTTGTTGCTTGTAAGCAGGAATCAGGAGGATATAATTATGGTCAGATTTGCCAAATGGAGGGCGAGTGAGAGCTTTGTACACGTCTCTGTGTGTGGAGTAAAGGTGGTCTAGAGTTTTTTCTCCTCTGGTTGCACATTTAACAGGCTAACAGAAATCAGGTATAACTGATTTGAGTTTCCCTGCATTAAAGTTTCCAGCCACTAGGAGCGCTCTGAATGATCTTTTTCCTGTTTGCTTATGGCCATATACAGCTCATTGAGTGCGGTCTTAGTGCCAGCATCGGTCTGCGGTGGTATATAGACAGCTACGAAAAATATAGATGTAAACTCTCTTGGTAAATAGTGTGGTCTACAGCTTATCATGAGATACTCTACCTCAGGCAAGCAAAACCTCAAGACTTCCCTAGATTTCGTGCACCAGCTGTTGTTTACAAATATGCGTAAGCCGCCGCCCCTTGTCTTACCAGAGGCTGCTGTTCTATCCTGCCGAAAAGCCTAAAACCCACCAGCTGTATTTTAATCATGTCGTCGTTCAGCCATGACTCGGTGAAACATAAGATATTACAGTTTTTAATGTCCCGTTGGTAGGATATACGTGCTCGTAGTTCGTCTATTTTATTATCGATTGATTCTAAGTTGGCTAATAGGACCAATGGTAAAGGTAGATCACCTCCTTGGCGATGGATCTTCACCCGGACCGTCGTTCACAATACCTTCATCTTTTCGTCCTGCCAATGACAGGGATGAGGGCCTTGTCGGGTGTCTGGAGTAATTCCTTCCCGTCCGACTCGTTGAAGAAGAAGAATTCCTCCAGTACGGGGTGAGTAATCGCTGCCCTGATATCAAAAAGCTATTTTCAGTCATAAGACACAGTGGCAGAAACATTATGTGCAAAATAAGTTACAAATAATGTGAAAATACATACACAATAGCACAATTGGTTACGGGATTGTAAAACGGTGGACATTGCCTTCGGCGCCATTATCCAAATAATAGTCCCACTAAGCGCAAACCAGATGGGATTGCGTATCGCTGCAGAATGCTGTTGTAGCCATGCTGGTTAAGTGTGCCTTGAATTCTAAATAAATCACTGACAGTGTCACCAGCAAAGCACCCCCACACATCACACCTCCTCCTCCATGCTTCAAGGTGGGAATCACACATGCGGAGATCATCCATTCACCAATTCTGCATCTCACAAAGACACAGCGGTTGAAACCAAAAATCTACAATTTTGACTCATCAGACCAAAGGACAGATTTCCATGTCCATTGCTCGTGTTTCTTGGCCCAAGCAAGTCTCTTCTTCTTATTGGTGTCCTTTAGTAGTGGTTTCTTTGCAGCAATTCAACCATGAAGGCCTGATTCACGCAGTCTCCTCTGAAAGTTGATGTTGAGATGTGTCTGTTACTTGACAGTAACAATGTGAAGCATTTATTTGTGCTGCAATTTCTGAGGCTGGTAACTCTAATGAACTTATCCTCTGCAGCAGAGGTAACTCTGGGTCTTTTTTTCCTGTGGCGGTCCTCATGAGAGACAGTTTCATCATAGCGTTTGATGGTTTTTGCGACTGCACTTGAACAAACTTTCAAAGTTCTTGAAATGTTCCGTATTGACTGACCTTCATGTCTTAAAGTAATGATGGACTGTCTTTTCTCTGCTTATTTGAGCTGTTCTTGACATAATATGGACTTGCTCTTTTACCAAATAGCACTATCTTCTGTATACCAACCCTACCTTGTCACAACACAACTGATTGGCTCAAACGGATTAAGAAGGAAAGATATTCCACAAATTAACTTTTACCAAGGCACACCTGAAGTTAATTGAAATGCATTCCAGGTGACTACCTTATGAAGCTGGTTGAGAGAATGCCAAGAGTGTGCAAAGCTGTCATCAAGACAAAGGGTGGCTAAGAATCTCAATTATAAAATATATTTTGATTTGTTTAACACTTTTTGGTTACTACATGACTCCATATGTGCTATTTCATAGTTTGGATGTCTTCACTATTATTCTACAATGTAGAACATACTACAAATAAAGAAATATCCTTGAATGAGTAGGTGTGTCCAAACTTTTGACTGGTACTGTATATGTGTGTGTGTGTCTGTGTGGGTGTGTGCATGAGTGAGTGCATGAGTGCTAAGGTGTGGAGAATCAGAGTATGTGGTCAGTCCAGTTCAAGTGTACAGCAGTCAGATGGCTTGTAGATAGAAACTGTCTCTGAGCTGGTGTTGTCAGCAAACTGGATAATTGCGTTGGTGTAGTCAAAGCCACGCAATCGTGAGTGAACAGGGAGTACAGCATAGGACGGAGGACTCACCCCTGGCGGGCCCCTATGTTAAGAGTCAGTGTGAAGGAGGTGTTGTTGCCAATCCTCACAGCCTGTGGTCTGCCCGTCAGGAAGGCCAGGATCCAGTTGCAGAGGGTGGTATCCAGACCCAGGGCTCTGAGCTTGGTGTGGAGCCTGGAGGGAACAATAGTGTTGAATGCTGAACTGAGGTCAATGAACATCATTCTCACATAGGTGTTCCTCTTGTCCAGATGCGTTATGGCCGTGTGAATAGGGTTGGAAATGGCATCTTCCGTGGATCTGTTAGAGCGGTAAGCAAGGTGGAGTGGGTTCAATGTTTCTGGCATACTGGCCTTGATGTGGGCCTTGACCAGCCTCTCAAAGCACTTCCTGATAACTGAGGTGAGCATGATGGGCACTGGGACGATGGTGGTCTCCTTAAAGCAGGTGGGTACTACAGCCTGGGACAGGGACATGTTGAAGATGTCCGAGAAGACTCCCGCCAGCTTGTCACTCTGAGGACGCGGCCAGGTATTCCATCTGGGCCGGCGGCTTTGTGATTATTCACTCTTTTAAGAGTTTCCCTCACGTCAGCCTCGGAGAGCAGAAGCACCTGCTGGTCATCCGGAGCAGTGAGAGCCCTAAGCCTGTGTGGCTCGGTATTGTCTGCCTAGAAGCAAGCATAGAATGTGTTAAACTGGTCTTGGATGGAGGCTTCGGTAGGCACCACACAGCTGGATTTGCCTTTGTAGTCTGTGACAGTCTGTAGTCCTTACCACATGCTATGTGAGTCTGAGTTGTCGATCACTAARTTTCAGTCTGTATTGTCTTTTTGCATCCCTAAATGGATTTGCGGTTGACAAATTACATTGAAACAACATTGATTTCAGCTGTTTGTCCCGAGTGGGTGTATTGTGTGATCTCAACTCACATCATAGATAAACATAGTAGGAGAAAAATAATAACAAACTGGCTAATGAGTGGAGAAGTTGAGCTGCTTTTCCTTTGTTCTCAGAATGTTTTATTCTTTGCAGATTATTGTGTTTTTTTCTCTTCTCAAATTAAAAAGTTGTTATTAAGCAGACAGACAGATAATAAATAATGCGCACAGATGAACTGGCAAAAAGAAAGGAGAAATTGATGTATCTATGTCATAGACTGTATAAGGGAATGCATCAAAAAGCACTTGTGGAATGTGCAGGACTGTAGACAAAAAGAAGTCGACAAAAAAAACTGAAAAGGTGATGACAGCAGTACAGCTTTAAAAGATCCGTTTTGTGTTTGAGAGAAAGTTTTTCTCTCTGGCTCCTTTCACGCCCCTTTAGAATATGTGAGCTCTGCCCCTCCCTCCTTCTCTCCAATGGTTACCTTGGTAATAATCCAGAGTATCGCATTTCTCCATTAATCTTGAAGCCCTACGCCCTACCCCACACCCCAACCCCAACCCCCACCCAGTAACCCCTCATCCACCCTCACTACAGAGAGTTTTGTCTTTTCTCTTCCTGTGTACATCAGAGAAAACTTGTTTAGTGCATCAGTTCCAACATGTAGATCCAGGGAGGGATGTAGTGCACTGGTGGACAGACATAGGAGCCGTCACTAGAGGGGGCCCTAGCTTCCATCTGAGAGAGCACTAAGGGAACCTATGTACCAGTACCTTACATGGACATGCTGACTACATCTCTTACACTTGCCTTAGATTCCCCAGACCACCGCTGTTCATTTGTCTTATCATAGACATAATATGATTTTTCTTTACAGAGCAGAAACATTTATTTACCAAAACAAGTGGTTTAGGAAAAGTTTGAAGTGTTTTATGAAGGCATAGAGTTTTAAAATGCTTTCACTTACAGCGTGCACTTAAATGTTCACATTTTTAGATCTCAAGTACCGTTGTCCACTTCTTGAACTTGTAACAATCAGAGTTTACATAGAGATATTTAACGACTTAGACAGGAAGAAAACAAGTGTTTGGTGGATAGCAAAGTAGGAATACTGTATAACTAGGACATTGCAGATTTAAGATTCACTGACCACATTTTATGAGGGTTGATGTGTGAAAGTCCTTCAGACCTCAGACTATTTATTTTTTGATGTACTTAACAGAGACCTCAGGACTTGACTTGAGGGACATCTGACCAGAAGGTGGCAGCCAGGCTTAATGCCCTGATGGAAAAGTGCTGTGTCTGCACCACTGAACAAGGCACTTTACCGATGCAACACCTATCCACCTGGCTATGGAATGGGTGTGCTGTGTTGTATTAGAAACAGTAAAATGGAGAAAAACAATAGCAGCTACATTAATCTAACCATGCAACTTTGACATGGCATAAAGGACACTTACAACAAATTAAGTGAAAAACATCACATCAAAAACACATGTGAACAAATCACATGAAAAATGTTACCTGAGAATCAGAGGGGCAGACGGCTTAAAATAATGGCTGGATCGAAGCGAATGAAAGTGGCATCAGACACATGGAAACCATTCCACAAATTCCTCTCCAGACATTACAATGAGCCCTTCCTCCCAAATTAAGGTGCCACCAACCTCCTGTGATTTTCAAATACATTAAAATCCCCTTTAGGCCTGTGTATTAAATGTAACAAAAACCAGTTAACAATAACAAAAGCTAAAAATAGATAGCTAGGATGAAATGGCAGTCTAGCTATTGCCTATAAGCTAGCTAGCGGTTATCAGTTAGCATGCAACCATTAGATACAAATTACATAAAAAGTAAACTTCTAAAATACAAATCATTAGCGTGGTTGATATGTTCACAAGTACAGTTGAAGTCGGAAGTTTACATACACCTTAGCCAAATACATTTAAACTCAGTTTTCCACAATTCCTGACATTTAATCCTAGTACAAATTCCCTGTCTTAGGTCAGTTAGTATCACCACTTTATATTAAGAATGTGAAAAAAATGACAGAATAACAGTAGATAGAATAATTTATTTCAGCTTTTATTTCTTTCATCACATTCCCAGTGGATCAGACGTTTACATACACTCAATTAGTATTTGGTAGCATTGCCTTTAAATTGTTTAACTTGGGTCAAATGCCACTCAATTACCTTGACTTTTTTGTTGTCCTCAAGCCATTTTGCCACAACTTTGGAAGTATGCGTGGGGTCATTGTCCATTTGGAAGACCCATTTGCGACCAAGCTTTAACTTCCTGACTGATATCTGAGATGTTGCTTCAATATATACACATATACACATATGGACTAATGTTGTGACCAAGAAAGGGTTAAACAAATACAAATATATTTTATATTTGAAATTCTTCAAAGTAGCCACCCTTTGCCTTGATGCCAGCTTTGCACACTCTTGGCATTCTTAGAAATCAATTACTTGCTAACAGATGACATTCATATTTTGGCCATTTCTGAGACTCAATTAGATAATTCATTAGATAATACAGCAGTAGAAATACAAGGATATAACATCTATAGATGTTAGAATTTTAATTTAATATTTTTTATTTCACCTTTATTTAACCAGGTAGGCTAGTTGAGAACAAGTTCTCATTTACAACTGCGACCTGGCCAAGATAAAGCAAAGCAGTGCGACACAAACAACAACACAGAGTTACACAGGGAATATACAAACATAAAGTCAATAATACAAAGTTTATATACAGTGTGCGAATGAGGTAGGATAAGGGAGGTAAGGCAATAAATAGGCCATAGTGGCAAAAAAATTACAATATAGCAATTAAACACTGGACTGATGTGCAGAAGATGAGTGTGCAAGTAGAGATACTGGGGTGCAAAGGAGCAAAATAAATAAAATAAATAACAGTATGGGAATGAGGTAGTTGGATGGGCTATTTACAGATGGGCTATGTACAGGTGCAGTGATCTGCTCTGACAGCTGGTGCTTAAAGTTAGTGAGGAAGATATGAGTCTCCAGCTTCAGTGATTTTTGCAATTCGTTCCAGTCATTGGCAGCAGAGAACTGGAAGGAAAGGCGGCCAAAGGAGGAATTGGCTTTGGGGGTGACCAGTGAAATATACCTGCTGGAGCGCATGCTACGGGTGGGTGCTGCTATGGTGACCAGTGAGCTGAGATAAGGCGGGGCTTTACTTAGCAAAGACTTATAGATGACCTGGAGCCAGTGGGTTTGGCGACTAATATGAAGCGAGGGCCAGCCAACGAGAGCATACAGGTCGCAATGGTGGGTGGTATATGGGGCTTTGGTGACAAAATGGATGGCACTGTGATAGACTGCATCCAATTTGCTGAGTAGAGTGTTGGAGGCTATTTTGTAAATGACATCGCCAAAGTCAAGGATCGGTAGGATAGTCAGTTTTACAAGGGTAAGTTTTGCAGCATGAGTGAAGGATGCTTTGTTGCGAAATAGGAAGCCGATTCTAGATTTAATTTTGGAGATGCTTAATGTGAGTCTGGAAGGAGAGTTTACAGTCTAACCAGACACCTAGGTATTTGTAGTTGTCCACATATTCTAAGTCAGAACCGTCCAGAGCTGTGATGCTGGCCGGCGGGCAGGTGTGGGCAGTGATTGGTTGAAGAGCATGCATTTAGTTTTCCTTGCATTTAAGAGTGCTTATGGGGGAGTGGTTGCTGTGTATATTCAGAGCCATATCCCTGCAATACTTTGAGAAGATTTTATGTCAGTTGTTATGGTTGCAGGTTCTCCTTGCACATMTTTTAAATGTAACTAGGCACGTCAGTTAAGGACATATTCTTATTTACAAATACAGCCTACCGGGGAACAGTGGGTTTTCTACCTTGTTCAAGGGTAGAACGACAGATTTTTACCTTGTCAGCTCGGGATTTGATCCAGCAACCTTTTGGTTACTGGCCCAACGCTCTAACAACTAGGCTACCTGCCACCCCAATTACTACAAATGGGGTGTTGCTATAAGCCTCCAAGTGCTAACAGTCAGTATCTAAATAATGTGTGTGAAATGCTTGATAGTGTATATGAGGTAAACAGAGATGTCTACTTTCTTGGGGTCCTGAATATTGACTGGTTTTCATCAAGCTGTCTGCTCAAGAGGAAGCTTCTCACTGTAACCAGTGCCTGTAATCTGGTTCAGGTTATTAATCAACCTACTGGGGTGTTTACAAACACTACAGGAACAAGATCATCCACATTTATTAATCAAATTTTTACTAATACTGTAGAACTTTGTTCTAAAGCTGTATCCATACCCATTGGATGCAGTGATCACAATATAGTGGCTATATCCAGGAAAGCCAAAGTTACAAAAGATGGACCTAAAATAACATACAAGATTTTGCTGTGACTTTTATGTGGATGATGTTAATAATATTCGTTGGTCTGGTGGGATTAATAAGGAGCATCCAAACGCTGCACTTGATGAATTCATGAAATTGCGTCTTCCAATTATTGATAAACATGCACCTGTTAAGGAACTGACTGTTAGAACTGTTAAGGCTCCATGCATTGATGAGGAATTGAAAAATTGTCTGATTGAAAGAGATGGGGGAAAAAGGAGTGGCTAATAAGTCTGGCTGCACATCTGACTATCTGAAAACAACTTTGGAGTACTTTAAATGAAATTATGGACAGAATGACAAATTCAACTCCATCTTTCATTGTATCAGATGGCTTGTTCATCACAAAACCATTTGATGTTGCCAATTATTTTAATGATTAGTTCATTGGCAAAGTGGGAAAACTTCGGCAGGAAATGCCAACAATGAAAAGTGAGCCATCGTACGCATGCATAAAAAAACAAATAATGAAAGAAAAGCAATATAAGTTTGTATTTTATAAAGTTAGTGTGGGAGAGGTGCACATTTGTTTTGTTATCGATCAATAATAACAAACCTCCTGGCATTGACAACTTTGATCGAAAGCTACTGAGGTTGATATTTGACTCTATAGCCCCTCCTGTCTGTCATATCTTTAATCTGAGCCTAGAGGAAAGTCTTTGTCCTCAGGCCTGGAGGGAAACCAATGTCATTCCGCTACCCAAGAGTGGTAAACATGTCCTTAACTGGTTCTAACAGCAGACCTATCAGCTTGCTGCCAGCTCTTAGCAAACTGTTGTGTTTGACCAAATACAATGCTATTTCTCTGTAAACTAGAAATACAGACTTTCAGCATGCTTATAGAGAATGGTACTGAACATGTACTGCACTGACATAAATGACTGATGATTGGTTGAAAGAAATTGATAATACGATTGTGGGAGCAGTACTGTTAGATTTCAGTGCAGCCTCAGTGCAACCTGTTGCTGAGAGCCTATGTTTTATGAATTTTCAACATCTGACATGTCGCAATCTATCTAATAGAACTCAGAGGGTTTTCTTTAATGGAAGCTTCTCTAATGTCAAACATGTAAAGTGTGGTGTACCGCAGGGCAGCTCTCTAGGCCCTCTACTCTTTTCTATTTTTACCAATGACCTGCCACTGGCATTAAACAAAGCCTGTGTGTCCATGTATGCTGATTATTCAACCATATACGTGTCAGCAACCACCACTAATGAAGTCCCTGAAACCCTTGACATGGAGTTGCAGTCTTTTGGAATGGGTGGCTAAACTGGTCCTGAACATCTCCAAAACTAAGAGCATTGTATTTGGTAAAAATCATGCCCTAAGTTCTAGACCTCAGCTGAATCTGGTAATGAATGGTGTGGCTGTTGAACAAGCTAAGGAGACTAAATTACTTAGTGTTACCTTAGATTGTAAACAGTCATCGTCAAAACATAAAGATTCAATGGTTGTAAAGATGGGGAGAGGTCTGTCCATGGTAAAGAGATGCTCTGCTTTTTTGACACCACACTCCACAAAAGAAGTCCTGCATGCTCTAGTTTTATCTTACCTTGATTATTGTCCAGTCAAGTGCTGCAAAGAAAAATCTAGTTAAGCTGCAGCTGGCCCAGAACAGAGCGGCACGTCTTGCTCTTTATTGTAATCAGAGGGCTAATATTAATACTATGCATGCCAGTCTGTCTTGGCTAAGAGTTGAGGAGAGACTGACTGCATCACTTCTTCTTTTTATAAGAAACATTAATGTGTTGGAAATTACAAATGGTTTGCATAGTCAACTTACACACAGCCCTGACACACACACACTTACTCCACCAGACATCAATCAATCAATCAAATATATTTCTAAAGCCTTTTTTACATCAGCAGATGTCACAAAGTGCTATACAGAAACCCAACCTAAAACCCCAAACAGCAAGCAATGCAGATGTAGAAGCACGGTGGCTAGGAAAAACTCCCTAGAAAGGCAGGAACATAGGAAGAAACCTAGAGAGGAACCAAGCTCTGAGGGGTGGCCAGTCCTCTTCTGGCTGTGCCGGGTGGAGATTAAAAGTGTACATTGCCATTAACGCCAGATTGTTCAAACGTTCATAGATGACCAGCAGGGTCAAATAATAATCACATTGGTTGTAGAGGATGCAACAGGTCAGTACCTCAGGGGTAAATTTCAGTTGGCTTTTTATATCCGAGCATTCAGAGGTCGAGACAGCAGAGAGAGAAAGTTAAAAACAGCAGGCCCGGGACAAGGTAGCACGTCCGGTGTACAGGCCATTTTTAGCCTACCATAGCCTCAGGCAGAACATTTGAAACTGGAGCAGCAGCACAACTAGGTGGACTGGGGACAGCCAGGAGTCATCAGGCCAGGTAGTCCTGAGGCATGGTCCTAGGGCTCAGATCCTCTGGTAGGGAGAGTCGGAGAGAGGGAGAGAGAAAGAATTAGAGGGAGCATACTTAAATTCGCACAGGACACCAGATAAGACAGGATAATTACACCAGATATAACAGACTGACCCTAGCCCCCCGGCACATAGACTATTGCAGCATAGATACTGGAGGCTGAGACAGGTGGCGGTCAGGGGACACTGTGGCCCCGTCTGACGATACCTCCGGACAGGGCCAACCAGGCAGGATATAACCCCACCCACTTTGCCAAAGCACAGCCCCCACACCACTAGAGGGATATCAACCGACCACCAACTTACTACCCTGAAACATGGCTGAGTATAGCACACAAAGATCTCCTCCACCGTACCAGCCCGAGGTTGCCAAAACTGGAAAGGAAGATCATGTCAGTGATTCAACCCCCTCAAGTGACACACCCCTCCTAGCGACGGTATGGAAGAGCACTAGTAAGCCAGTGACTCAGCCCCCGTAATAGGGTCAGAGGCTGGCCAGGCAGAGACAGCAAGGGCGGTTCGTCGCTCCTGTGCCTTGCCGTTCACCTTCGCACCCCTGGGCCAGACTACACTCAATCATAGGACTTTCACACGTTGCCTTGAGGCTCCAGACATGTTTATACTGCAGTGCAGAAAGGACGGTGGCCATCTTGGCAGGATGACCCCTTCAAACGTTGCCTTGGGGCTTAACTTTAGAGCATGATCTTGTTAGGATGCAATGCTATTTACCAACATGATCTAGCTGTGGTTACAAAGCTAATGGCCCTTTTCTTGTATTCTTGATTTAGGACTATAATAATTTTATAACATTTCTTAATTGTTCCATTATTGTCAGAGAGATCTCCATGTGAATCATCTCCACATGGAGTTTCATTATCTAATTGACTAATTGAACAAGTACCTTTGGTATTTGGGATACTTTGGCCGTTTCTCTCCGTTTTCTTCTTCTCCTTTCTCTCCATTGTATCATCATCCTGAGTTATTCCCTCCATCTAGCCAGATGTGTCTGTTACTAGCTGCTGGGGTTCGGGCAGAGGCAGAGACAGGGAAGGAGGGAGGGGGGAGACACAGACAGAGAACTGCGTCATTGTTGAGCTCCTGCTGGGGTGTTTAGGCAGAGAGCTGGGTTATCGTTGAGCTCCTGCTGGGGTGTTTAGGCAGAGAGCTGGGTTATCGTTGARCTCCTGCTGGGGTGTTTAGGCAGAGAGCTGGGTTATTGTTGAGCTGCTGCTGGGGTGTTTAGGCAGAGAGCTGGGTTATTGTTGAGCTGCTGCTGGGGNCTGGGTTATTGTTGAGCTGCTGCTGGGGTGTTTAGGCAGAGAGCTGGGTTATTGTTGAGCTGCTGCTGGGGTGTTTAGGCAGAGAGCTGGGTTATCGTTGAGCCCTTGCTGGGGTGTTGAGGCAGAGAGCTGGGTTATTGTTGAGCTGCTGCTGGGGAGTTGAAGCAAAAAGTAGTGCGCTATGAAGGGAATAGGATGTAATCTGGGACACCGACTTGGCCTCTGAGAAAAGCTGTGCCACAGACTCAGTTCCAGACTAGAGAACACTAGGATTAAAAGTAGCCTGCATCTTTTTGTTTTACATTTGTTTATTTCCATCTCTCAACTTTCCGTTCAGCCAGTCAAAGTGGGATATTTTTTATAGTGTTGAGACAGTACAGTAGCCTACCATTTTTCCTGAAAGCAATTCTTTGGCGTTAAATGAGTTATGCTGCTTGTCGGTAGGTGTATCTCACTGATCATCCCTAAAGCCAAAACCTCATTTGGACGCCTTTCCTTCCAGTTCTCTGCTGCCTGCGACTGGAACGAATTGCAAAAATCTCTGAAGTTGGAGACTTTTATCTCCCTCAACAACTTTAAAAATCTGCTATCTGAGCAGCTAACCGATCGCTGCAGCTGTACATAGTCCATCTGTAAACTACCCACCCAATTTACCTACCTCACCCCCCATACTGCTTTTATTTATTTACTTTTCTGCTCTTTGCACACCAGTATCTCTTCTTGCACATGATCATCTGATGATTTATCACTCCAGTGTTAATCTGCTAAATTGTAATTATTCGACTTATTGCCTACCTCATGCCTTTTGCACACATTGTATATAATTCTCTTTTTTTCTACCATGTTATTGACTTGTTTTATTGCTTTTACTCCATGTGTAACTCTGTGTTGTCTGTTCACACTGCTATGCTTTATCTTGGCCAGGTCGCAGTTGCAAATGAGAACTTGTTCTCAACTAGCCTACCTGGTTAAATAAAGGTGAAATAAAAATTWAAAAAAATAAAATAACGGACAGCCTCATTACTGAGTTAGTGGCGGTCCTAACAGTTAAGGCGCCCGCATACTAGATTGGGTTTGCTCCTAGCAGAACTTGGCTAGGCGAAGTGAACGACTGTGCCTCACATACTCCTTTAAAAAAACTAAAACATCAAACCTTTCATCATAATATTATATGCATTAACTGTTTCAACTGGGAATGATGCAGCAGGCTTTAGAGGTTAGGAGGGGTACGGTATTAAGGAGAACTGTGGGGAAAAGCTGGAAGAGAGATGGGATGGGTGTGACTTGAGACAATAACTTCCCCCAGAACATGTTGGTCTCGTGACTCATTTTGATTACATATGTCATGGTGGTAGATGTAGTTGATTAAAAAAACATCTGCCCTTCAGTGGTTACACCTATTGCTAATTGAGATATGTAAGAACTGCGCCACGTGTAATGTAAAAAGAATGCTTGTCTTGGCTTGTGTTGTGTTACCCTTAGGGTACTGGAGCAATATGCAATAGACACAGACATGTAGGAATCACACATCAAGATACATGTTAGCCTTGGGTTTTCTTTCCCATCATCTACAGCGATATGTACAGTGTCATTTGCCCTCAGCTAAAAGAGCAAAGGGAGAAAACATGGCGCGGTTTAGTGAAAGAGAGCTTGTATACCAGTCATGCCCATTTGAATTAGAAGATGAAACAAAGATATTGTCAAAATTGTGCTAAACCCTGGCTGTTTGATATAAACAACCTATTTAAGTTTCCCCAATCCCCAAACTGGTCATCCAGATAAACCTACTCCTGTAGGCAGATGTCAAAACACAGGTTTCTAATTGGTTCAAAACAAGTAGACTCAGAAGGCACATATGATAAATGGCGAAGTCCTTCTGAAAACTATTACGCTGTAAACAGCTACTGAACAAAAAGATGAACGCAACATGGAACAATTTCAACGATTTTACTGAGTTACAGTTCAAATAAGAAAATCAGTCAATTGAAATACATTTATCAGGCCTTAACCGCAGCCGATTTGAGTCAGACCTTTAAACAGGTCAACATTCACAAGGCCGCAGGGCCAGACGGATTACCAGGACGTGTACTCCGAGCATGAGCTGACCAACTGGCAAGTGTCTTCACTGACATTTTCAACCTGTCCCTGACTGAGTCTGTAATACCAACATGTTTCAAGCAGACCACCATCGTCCCTGTGCCCAAGAACACTAAGGTAACCTGCCTAAATGACTACCGACCCATACACTCACATCTGCAGCCATGAAATGCTTTGAAATGCTCGTTAAGGCTCACATCAACACCATTATCCCAGAAACCCAAGACCCACTCCAATTTGCATACCGCACCAACAGATCCCCAGATGATACAATCTCTTTTGCACTCCACACTGCCCTTTCACACCTGGACAAAAGGAACACCTATGTGAGAATGCTATTCATTGACTACAGCTCAGCGTTCAACACCATAGTGCCCTCAAAGCTCATCACTAAGCTAAGGACCTGGGACTAAACACCTCCCACTGTAACTGGATCCTGGACTTCCTGACTGGCCGCCCCCAGGTGGTAAGGGTAGGTAACAACACATCTGCCACGCTGATCCTCAACACGGGGGCCCCTCAGGGGTGCGTGCTCAGTCCCCTCCTGTACTCCTTGTTCACTCATGACTGCACGGCAATGCATGACTCCAACACCATCATTAAGTTTGCCGATGATACAACAGTGATAGGCCTGATCACCGACAACGATGAGACAGCCTACAGGGAGGAGGTCAGAGACCTGGCTGTGTGGTGCAAGGACAACAACCTCTCCCTCAAAGTGATCAAGACAAAGGAGATGATTGTGGACTACAGGAAAATGAGGACCGAGCATGCCCCCATTCTCATCGACAGGGCTGTAGTGGAGCAGGTTGAGAGCTTCAAGTTCCTTGGCGTTCACATCACCAACAAACTAACATTGTCCAAGCACACCAAGAGAGTCGTGAAGACGGCACGACAAAACCTATTCCCCCTCAGGAGACTGAATAGATTTGGCATGGGTCTATAGATCCTCAAAAGGTTTTACAGGTGCCCCATCGAGCGCATCCTGATGGGTTGCATCACTGCCTGGTATGGCAACTGCTTGGCCTCCGACCGCAAGGCACTACAAAGGGTGGTGCGTACTGCCCAATACATCACCGAGGCCAAGCTTCTTGCCATCCAGGACCTCTATCCCAGGCGGTGTCAAAGGAAGGCTCTAAAAATTGTCAAAGACTCCAGCCACCCTAGTCATAGACTGTTCTCTCTACTACCGCACGGCAAGCGGTACCGGAGCGCCAAGTTTAGGTCCAGGAGGCTTTTAAACAGCTTCTACCCCCAAACCATAAGACTCCTGAACATCTAATCATATGGCTACCCAGACTTTTTGCATTGACCCCCCTTCCCCCCCACTCTTCTACGCTGCTGCTACTCTCTGTTATTATCAGTGCATAGTCACTTTAATAACTCTACCTACATATACATATTACCTCAATTACCTCGACACCTGTGCCCCCGCACATTGACTCTGTACTGTTCCCCCCTGTATATAGCCCCATTATTGCTATTTTACTGCTGCTCTGTAATTATTTGTTATTTTTACCTCTTACTTTTTATTGTATTTTCTTAACACTGCATTGTTGGTTAAGGGCTTGTAAGTAAGCATTTCACTGTAAGATCTACACCTGTTGTATTCGGCGCATGTGACAAATACAATTTGATTTGATTTGATTTTAATCTATGGATAGGCCCACCCTAAGGCATAGGCCCACCCAATTGGGAGCCAGGCCCATCCACTGTGGAGCCATACCCAGCCAATCAGAATGAGTCTTTCCCCACAAAAGGGCTTTATTACAGATAGAAATACTACCCAGTTTCATCAGCTGTCCGGGTGGATGGTCTCAGACGATCCCGCAGGTGAAGAAGCTGGATGTGAAGGTCCTGGGCTGGCGTGGTTACACAAGGTCTGCTGTTGTGAGGCCGGTTGGACGTACTGCCAAATTTTCTAAAATGATGTTAGTAGAGAAATTAACATTCAAAAACAGCTCTGGTGGACATTCCTGCAGTCAGCATGCCAATTGTACGCTCCCTCAAAAGTTGAGACATCTGTGGCATTATGTTATGTAACAAAACTGCACATTTTAGAGTGGCCTTTTATTGTCTCCAGCACAAGGTGCATCTGTGTAATGATCATGGCGTTTAATCAGCTTCTTGATATACCAAAACTGTCAGGTTGATGGATTATCTTGGCAAAGGAGAAATGCTCACTAACAGGGATGTAAACAAATACGTGCACAACATTTGAGAAAAATAAGCTTTTTGTGCGTATGGAAAACTTCTGGGATCTTTAATTTCAGCTCATGAAACATGCCAGCCAACAGTTTACATGTTGTGTTTATATTTTTGTTGAGTATAGTTAATAGAGTTAATATGTCCTAAGTGATGGATCTGCTCTTTCTCTGTCGTGTCACATTTTGTTTTCTTCACAATTTTTACACTTACAGGGTCTAGCTAGGATTTCATATTCATGTAAAAATCACCATGTATTTTACAATGCGGGTAGGGCAAATGAAGTGAAGTGCACAGATTAATTTTCCCTGTGAGAACGCAACAAAACAATAATTTTGTCTCATTAACCAGGTTCACTGCTGTTCCTATTTTTCTCTGTCAATGTTTTGTTACCAGAGCTGCAGTCACACAGCAGACCTCTGCTCAAACTAATCCAGCAGTATGAAATTAAGTGATTCCAGATGCAGGAGAAATTGAACTCATGTGTCTGTGAGAACAGAATGTTGCTGTCCTTTTGTGCCTCAATCTGCCATCACCTATATCTGTTTTCATCAACACTGTTGATCACTCACATGCCTGAACTCAACTCAACAGTACCTAAATCTGCCTGCCTGTTGTAGCTGTAGGCATCATGAGGTACTGTTAAGGGTCTTTGGTATAAAGAAAATGCAGGCGAACACTTGGATGGTAAAGCTGTGTTTGAAACCATGAAGAGATCAAGTTTCATGACTATGGAATGGAAAAGGTTAGTCGCATTGGAATGGAGAAACACTGGAACAAAAGCCAACCAATGAATAGAAATGGGAGGGCCATTTAGAAAACCAGAAAATTGTTGGGTGCTGTTTTTCCTTCAGCCTCTACTGTACTCTGTACTCTACTGTACTCTACTGTACTCTGTACTCTTCTGTACTCTACTGTACTCTACTGTACTCTGCACTCTGCCATACTCTACTGTACTCTGCTGTAATCTGTACCCTACTGTACCTTACTGTACTCTGCTGTACTCTGCTGTACTCTCTACAGTACTAGAGAGTAGTCTGTACTTTTCTGTACTCGACTGTAATCTAATGAACTCTACTGTACTCTGTACTCTACTGTACTCTACTCCACTGTAGTCTCTACTCTACTGTACTCTACTGTACTCTAATATACTCTAATATACTCTGTACTCTGCGGTACTTTATTGTACTCTGCTGTACTCTGTTGTGCTCTGCTGTACTCTGCTGTGCTCTACTGTACTCCACTGTACTCTGTACCCTACTGTACTCTACTGTAATCTGTACTCTGATGTACTCCACTGTACTCAGCTGTACTCTGCTGTACTCTGCTGTACTCTGTACTCTACTGTGCGCTGTACTCTGCTGTACTCTACTGTACTCTGTACTCTGCTGTAGTCATACTGTACTCTACTGTACTTTACTGTGTATTCTACTGTACTCTGTTCTCGGCTGTACTCTACTGTACTTTGTACTTTGCTGTACTCAACTATACTCTTCTGTACTCTGCTGTACTCTGTACTCCAGAGGGCTCTGGCTGGGCCACTCAAGGACATTCGGAGACTTGTCCCGAAGCCACTCTTGCGTTGTCTTGGCTGTGTGCTTAGGGTCGTTGTCCTGTTGGTAGGTGAACCTTCACCCCCGTCTGAGGTCCTGAGTGCACTGGAAAGGTTTTTCATCAAGGATCTCTGTACTTTCCTCGGTTCATCTTTGCCTTGATCCTGACTAGTCTCCCAGTCCCTGTTGCTGAAAAACATCCCCACAGCATGATGCTGCCACCACCATGCTTCACCGTAGGGATGGTGCCAGGTTTTCTCCAGACGTGACACTTGGCATTCAGGCCAAAGAGTTCAATCTTGGTTTCATCAGACCAGAGAATCTGGTTTCTCATCGTCTCAGAGTCTTTATGTGCCTTTTTGCAAACTCCAAGTGGGCTGTCATGTGCCTTTTACTGAGGAGTGGCTTCTGCCTGGCCACTCTACCATAACGGCCTGATTGGTGGAGTGCTGGAGAGATGGCTGTCCTTCTGGAAGGTTCTCCCATCTCCTAAGGGGAAGTCTAGAGCTTTGTCAGAGTGACAATCGGATTCTTGGTCACCTCCCTGACAAAGGCCCTTCTCCCACGATTGCTCAGTTTGGCTGGGCGGCCAGCTCTAGGAAGTGTTGGTGGTTCCAAATTTCTTCCATTTAAGAATGATGGAGGCCACTGTGTTCTTGGGGGCCTTCAATGCTGCAGACATTTTTTGGTACCCTTCCCCAGATCTGTGCTTTGACAGTCCTGTCTCGGAGCTCTACGGACAATTCCTTCGACCTCATGGCTTGGTTTTTGCTCTGACATGCACTGTCAACTGTGGGATCTTATATAGAAAGGTGTGTGCCTTTCCAAATCATGTCCAATCAATTGAATTTACCACTGTTGGATTCCAATAAAGTTGTAGAAACATCTCAAGGATGATCAATGGAAACAGGATGCACCTGAGCTCAATTTCAAGTCTCATAGCAAAGGGTCTGAACACTTATGTAAATAAGGTATTCATGTTTTTTATTTTTAATACATTTGCTAAATCTGTTTTCGCAGGGAGGGGTGAGGGAAGGGGGGCAGAGGAGAGGCTGGAGACTTATTTGGTGTGTGTTGTTTTCCCCCTATAGCAAGATGATGGATGAGGTAGAACTTGAGGAATGCACAAGGCAGGTAGAAACAGGAGAGGGAGAAAAAGACATGGAGGGGAAATAAAGAGAGAGAGAGAAAGAGAGAAGAGGACGAGAGAGGGAGAGAAGAATAGAGAGAGACAGAGAAGGGAAAAGAGAAATTCAAATCAAAATCATCATATCAAATGTTATTTGTAATATGCCAAATACAACGATTGTTAGACTTTACTGTGAAATGCTTGCTTACAAGCCCTTTCCAGCGATGCAGTTAAAAAATTGTAACACACAAGGAATAAAATCCACAAGAATGGAGCTACTGTAATATACAGAGAGGCCAATACCAGATCATGTGCAGAGGTACTAGGTATTTGAGGTAGATAATCTAACAAAAAGTGGAAAAAGTAAATGTGTCTGAATACTTTCCGAAGACACTGTATGTATATGAAGGCAGGGTAAAGTGACTAGGCATCAGGATAGATAATAAATAAGGTATTTGAGGTAGTTATGTACATACATGAAGGCAGGGTAAAGTGACTAGGCATCAGGATAGATAATATAAGGTATTTGAGGTAGTTATGTACATACATGAAGGCAGGGTAAAGTGACTAGGCATCAGGACAGATAATAATAAGGTATTTGAGGTAGATATGCACATGAAGGCAGGGTAAAGGACTAGGCCATCAGGATAGATATAATAAGGTATTTGAGGTAGTAGTGAACGGTCGTTCTCCTCCTCTTCGTCTGAAGAGGAGGAGTAGGGATTGGACCAAAGCGCAGCGTTGTTTATATGACAATACTGATTTATTTAAATGATAGACGAAACACGAAAACTCTCTAACAACACTACAAATAAACGACGTAGACTGACCTAAACATAAAGAACTTACAAAATACACCGAAGAACGCACGAACACGGTACAGACTACAACAAACGCTACAGTCCCGTGTGGTACGAAATACATATCATGACACGGAAGACAATCACAACACAAACAAACAGTGTGAACAGCCTACTTAATATGGTTCTCAATCAGAGGAATGTAACACTGCCCTAATGAGAACCATATCAGGCAACACAATTAGGTGATGAGGGCCAACATAGAAACGAAAACATAGAATGCCCACCTAGCTCACGTCCTGACCAACTAAAAGAGTTTAGATACAAGAGGAAATAGAGGTCAGGAACGGAAGTAGATATGTACATGAAGGCAGGGTAAAGTGACTCGGCTAAGGATAGATATATTATAGGTATTTGAGGTAGAGATGTACATGAAGGCAGGAAAAGTGACTAAGCATCAGGAAATATATAAAAGGTATTTGAGGTAGATATGCACATGAAGGCAGGGTAATAAGTGACTAGGCATCAGGATAGATAATATTAAGGTATTTGAGGTAGATATGTACATGAAGGAGGTAAAGTGACTAGGCATCAGGAAGATAATATAGTTAGAGGTAATTTGAGGTAAAATATGTTACAATGAAGCGTCAAGGGTCAAAGTGACTAGGCCATCAGGATAGATAATATTAAGGTATTTGAGGTAGATATGTACATGATAGCAGGTAAAGTGACTGGCCATCAGGATATGATAGATTAAGGTTTTGAGGAGATATATTACTATAGGCGGGTAAGTGGACTATGGCATAGGCTAGATAATAAGAAGGTTTATGAGTGTAGGTTGTACATGAATGGCAGGGTAAAAGTGATAGGCTCTCAGGAATAGATAATTTAAGGTATTTGAGGTTGAGTATGTCAATGAAGGCAGGGTAAAAGTAGACTCGGCATCTAATGGATCATGATAAATATTCTAAGGTATTTGAGGTAGATATGTACATGAAGGCAGGGTAAAGTGACTAGGCATCAGGATAGATAATATTAAGGTATTTGAGGTTGATATGTACATGAAGGCAGGGTAAAGTAACTAGGCATCAGGATAGATAATAATAAAAGTAAAATGAAGAACAGAGTAGCAGCAGCAAATGATGAGTGTAAAAGTGTGTGTGTATGTGTGTGTGTGTTTGTGTTGTGTTGTGTTGGTATGCGTGTGTGTTATGTGTGTGTGTGCGTATGTGAATGTGTGCCGGTTTTGTTTGACAGCGTCAATGTAGTGTATATATAGTGTGTTTATATAGTCTTGTGAGTGCGCGTAGATTCAGTTCAGATAGCCCAGGTAACCATTTAATGAACTATTTAGCAGTCTTATGGCCTTGGGGTAGAAGTTGTCTCGGAGCCTGTTGGTCCGAGAGCTGATGCTCCGGTATCGTTTGCCGGATGATAGTGGAGGGAACAGTCTATGGCTTGGTGGCCTTTCCTCGGCCCCAGTGTAGTTCTTTGTAGTCGAGAGCGGTGCCATACCAAGTGGTGATGCAGCCAGTCAAGATGCTCTTGATGGTGCAGCCGTATATCTTTTTGAGGATCTGAGAGTCCATGCCAAATATTTTCAGGCTCCTGAGGGGACTGGATATGTTGCAGCGAGAATGGAGTTGGCCTGTGTGTCTCTCTCTGCTCTCTCTGTTCAGGCATAAACAAAGCAACAACAAAAAAAGGGAAATACAACATTTGTCTCTTTGGCAAGGTCTGTGGTGGAGGTTGACTAGTGGTGGTGACTAGACCTTTTCTATCCTCATTCTCCTTGGTTACCCTTTTTAATCAATCAATCAATCAATCAATCAATCAATCAATCAATCAATTGTATTTATAAAGCCCTTCTTACATCAGCTGATGTCACAAAGCTGGACAGAAACCCAGCCTAAAACCACAAACAGCAAGTAATGCAGGTGTAGAAGCACGGTGGCTAGGAAAACTCCCTAGAAAGGCCAGAACCTAGGAAGAAACCTAGAGAGGAACCAGGCTATGAGGGGTGGCCCGTCCTCTTCTGGCTGTGCCGGGTGGAGATTATAACAGAACATAGCCAAGATGTTAAAATGTTCATAGATGACCAGCAGGGTCAAATAATAATAATCAGGGTGGTTGTCGAGGGTGCAACAGGTCAGCACCTCAGGAGTAAATGTCAGTTGGCTTTTCATAGCCGATCATTCAGAGTACCTCTACCGCTCCTGCTGTCTCTAGAGAGTTGAAAACAGCAGGTCTGGGACAGGTAGCACATCCGGTGAACAGGTCAGGGTTCCATAGCCACAGGCAGAACATTTGAAACTGGAGCAGCAGCACGGCCAGGTGGACTGGGGACAGCAAGGAGTCATCAGGCCAGGTAGTCCTGAGGCATGGTCCTAGGTTATTGGTTAGGCAACATGAATGGCTTCCTTCTAACAGTCAGCTGTGTGTTTTGGTGATGATAGTTCATGCAGGCGAAGGCCGGCTTCCTTGGTTTAAAGATGGCCTACTCTGGGAAAGATGTTTTTTGAAGGAATGCTGTCTGCTTAGTCTCAACATGCTGAGGGTTAGAGGGTGCACGTGTTTATGCTTAATGTCCTCCGTTAATACTCCTACTGGGTCAACAGCAGAGTTTTCTCCGGCTAAAATCAGATACCACCGCTGCACTGCATACATAATAAGCTGTAGGTTAGAATTTATATTATTCTGCAACGTGACACCCTACTGCCTACAAGTGTAGGATCATAATTCAACCATTTTCTCACAGCAGAAAGATTATCCTGCGGCAAAGGAATTGTGAATTATTGTGTTTCTCACCCCCTTCCATAGACTTACACAGTAATTATGCCAACTTCCAGAGGACATCCTCCAACCTATCAGAGCTCTTGCAGCATGAACTGACATGTTGTCCACCCAATCAAAGGATCAGAGAATGAATCTAGTTCTGAAAGCATAAGCTACAGCTAGCTAGCACTGTAGTGCATACAATGTGGTGAGTAGTTGACTCAAAGAGAGAGAAAGACAACAGTTGAACAGTTTTGAACAAATTAAGTTCTTCAAAAATGAAAGTGAAGCGATAGAGAGAGAGTGTGCTGGATATATTTTGTTGTATTTATTTTCACTTTCATTTACATTTACATTTAAGTCATTTAGCAGACGCTCTTATCCAGAGCTTTCACTTACCTATCTAGAGAATGCAGCTAGCTAGTTTAGTCTACTCAAACACCCGGCTCAAACAGAGAGGGATGCTATGTTAGCTAGTTGGCTATGGTTATCCAACACTGAAACTCTTCCATGTCAAGGTAAGCTTTTGGTTTTATTTATTTATTGCCACCGGGGTCTGCCGGTGTAACTGCTAAACTACTTTCTGACTGTATTGCATGGTTGTAGTGGCTTTACTAACATGTTAGTTCTAGTAGCTATGTTGATTAGGACGTTAGTTAATATGGTGACAACGATGTAGGCTGTGTGTAGCGGTTAGAGGTTATGATATGAATGTTTGGCTGGTAAGGTTTTATCGCCTGGTCACAGACAGCTGATGTGTTGTCCTCTGAAGTCCACAAGCAAATGGAAAGGTGAGAGGAGGAGAGCGCTTAGATACGAGAATGAATTACACAATGATCAAAGGGATTCATGCTGTTTGTATGTGGCTGCTATGAAAGTGAACAGTGTTTGCTCGGGGTTGTAGTAATTCCACCTATTCTGTTGAAAATGTTTCTTAAACGGAAGCAAACGGAATGAAACTGGGATAAACATACCTGAATTTGACCAATAGAATCCCACCGTAACTTCTCTGCTATGCAATCTGGTTTCTGAGCTGGTCATGGGTGCACCTTAGCCACGCTCAAGGTCCTAAACGATATCATAACCGCTATCGATAAGAGACAATACAGTGCAGCTGTATTCATCGACCTGGCCAAGGCGTACGACTCTGTCAATCACCACATTCTTATCGGCAGACTCAGCAGCCTTGGTTTCTCAAATGACTGCCTCGCCTGGTTCACCAACTACTTCTCAGACAGAGTTCAGTGAGGTAGATCAGAGAATTCACCAGCAGCAAGAGCAACATTCATTGATATTATACAGAGAAAAGAGTCAGGCCGATGAATGAACCCAGTGGCACCCCCATAGAGACTGCCAGAGATCCGGACAACAGGCCCTCTGATTTGACACAC
>NC_036858.1:67627796-67645976 GCF_002910315.2 Salvelinus sp. IW2-2015 | reverse complement strand
AGCATCTGCGACACTGAAACAACAACCAGAGTGTTACAGCATGCTGATAAACAAACACTGAAAGTCAATAATACAATTTAGCAGAAAGTCTTGAGATTTATACCAGGTGATGAAATAGTCTTAGGAAGGGTGTGGGTTTGTGTTGAAAATAGGGCCATAGTGGCAAATTATTACAGAGAGGGCAATATTAAAGCACTGGTGCGTGATACGATGTGCAGAGGATGACGTGTGCAAGTAGCGTTACTGGGGATTGCAAAGGAGCAAAAGATAAATAAACGAATAAATACACCAATTATGGTATGTAGGGTAGTTGGCACATGGGCATATTACAGATTGGCATGTCAGGTCATCAGTTTGATTCTGTGAGCTGCCCCTGAAGCTGGTTAGTTTAAAGCTAGTGAGGGGGAGATTAATGACGTCTCCAGCTTCAGTGATCTTTTGCATTGTCTCCAGTTCAGGTGGCAGCAGAGAACTGAGAGGAAAGGCGGCGCCGAAGGTTGGAATGGTTTCAGGGGGTGACCACGAATAGAAATTACCTGCTAGAGCTGACGTTTGCTGCGGGTCGTGGTGCTTCTCATGGTGACCAGTGAGCTGAGATCAAGGCGGGCTTCTATCCTAAGAAAACGACTTATTAGGATGACCTGGAGGCCAGTGTGTGCACGGATATTAGCGAGGGCCAGCCAACGAAGCATACAGTTTTCGCAGTGTGTGGGAGTATATGGGGGCTTTGGCGACAAACGGATGGCACTTGATAGACTGCATCCAAATTGCTGAATAGTAGAGGTATGTTGCTGGAGGCGCTATTTTGTAAATGACATCGCCGAAGTCAAGGATTGGTAGGATTAGTCAGATGTTTACCAGGGTTATGTTTCGGCAGCATGAGTGAAGGATGACTTTGGCGAAATAGGCAAGCCGATGTCGTAGATGTTCATTTGGATTGGACAGTGCCTTATATGGTAGTCTGGAAGAAGAGTTTACAGTGTAAGCCAACGCACTAAGGTATTTGTATGTTGTTCCACATTTCTAAAGTTCAGAACGCCAGATAGTTGTGCTGGGCGGAGGGGTTAGGTGCAGCAGCGCATCGGGTTGAGAGCATGCATTTAGTTTTGCTTGCATTTTAAGAGCAGTTGGAGGCAACAGAGGAGAGTTGTATGGGCACTGAAGTTCCAGAACGTATACTGATGGTGTCGTCGCGTAGAGGAATCAGAGAATTCACCAGCAGCAAGAGCAACATTCATTGATATATACAGAGAAAAGAGTCACGGGCGATGCAATGACCCAGATGGCACCCCCGAATCTTGCTTTATCTTGGCCAGGTCGCAGTTGTAAATGAGAACTTGTTCTCAACTAGCCTACCTGGTTAAATAAAGGTGAAATAAAACATTTAAAAAAATCTTGTTTGCAACTTTGGGACTAATGATTACACTGAATTACCCTAAATCAGCTAGATGCAGGCAAGAGTGTGCAAGGCGCTATTGAACATGTTTATGTCTGTCACCTTGATTACTCAAATCTCTCTCGACATGTGCACCTACATTGTAAACTTTCATTCATTGGCTAGGTTGTAGCAACCTCATGATGGGTACAGGGAAAATTTGAGTATCATATAGTACCCTAAACATATCGATGTTACATTGAGCTATGTTAATGGAATATGAATGACAGTCATCCAATGTGCTGTAATAGAAATAAGGCCATGCTCATTAAAAAATAATCGTCCTTCCTCATCTTAAATGGCACAAAACGTCTGTCTCGCCTTAACATATGTATCCCAAATGGCACCCTATTCCCTTTTGACAAACCTAATTTGGGACTCAGATAATGTTTTTCTAAATGATGAACATGTTATATTTTCGATCCCTTCCAGAGTTCCAGTCCTCCTTCCTTCAACTCCACCTCATCATCTGACTTCAATAAAGCCAGCATGCAGAGGAGCTCTGCTGTGATGACTCATTCCCTGATTAAAGTGGTCTGCTCAACAAAATGTTTTCCCTTTTCAAATAGACATTTGACTGCAGAACAAAAGTATACTCATAGGCTACATTTGATTGTTATCTTTGAAACAAATGCTTATTTTTCTTTGTTTAAAAGGAACATGTCTGGTTTCCATAGCCGTTGAAGTGAGGTATAATTCATTTCTATAAACATATAGGGATGCCAACATTGTAACGCCCTGGCCATATAGAGGCTTTTATTCTCTATTTTGGTTAGGCCAGGGTGTGACTAGGGTGGGCATTCTAGTTTCTTTATTTCTATGTTTTCTGTTTCTATGTTTTGGCCGGTATGGTTCTCAATCAGTGACAGCTGTCTATCGTTGTCTCTGATTGGGAATCATACTTAGGCAGCCTGTTTTTCCACCTTAGTTGTGGGTAGTTGACTTTGTTAGTGGCCTGTGTAGCCCTAGTAAGCTTCACGTTAATTTTTGTTGTTTCTTGTTTTTGTTGGCGGCATTTAAAATAAAGTGAAATGTACGCTCACCACGCTGCACCTTGGTCCGGTCATTTCCCTGACGACGTTCGTGACAARCATATAGTGAGAGAATGAGGGAGAGGAGGGGGGTTTAAGTGTCAAACAGTAATACCTTTAGATTTGGAGTCATTATTAGTGGAGAAATTCTCTGAAAACCAGAACACATGATCAACATTAGATAATTCTTTGTAGAAGACAAAACATACTATGTGAAATTCCATACACAACATTGATTATGGAGGTTTCTAACTCTACACAGTAACCGTGCATGTGCTGGGGATGTAAGGGAGGACTGGGTGCATGTGTGGCCGTGGATTAATCCAACATCCATACAAATTCGAGCTGTTTGTGCTCTCTTCTGTCCCTCCTCTCTCTCTCTCTCTCTCTCTCTCTCTCTCTCTCTCTCTCTCTCTCTCTCTCTCTCTCTCTCTCTTTCTCTCCCCCATCTCGGCTCTAAAATGTTGTGTTCTTTTCTCTCTCTATTTGAACCTCATGCCAATGCGGACTCCCCTGCTGTTGATTGGGGCAGGCCTTGAGTGAGAGAGTGAAAATGGTTGCCTCCGCTGTGTGTGGTGATTAGGCAAAGCCGCTGTGTCTCGGAGAAAAGGTTATCCTGTCTCCCTGTTCAGCTGGATTCATTTTCATGGCTAACAACAGGTGGGTTAAACAGGTGATAGGCTCAAGAAAGCACCTCTTACCTGCATCTTCAAATTACTGCATTTGGCTATACTAATTAAAAAGTGCAATTAAACTCCACTAATTAGAATTCAGACTAATATCCCACGGACGCATTCCAAACAGTGAAGAACATCTTCAATCTACCCCCCAACTGTCAGTGTCTTTAGCCGATCAGCCTTGTCCTTAGTAAGTGTTAGTGGGCCAGAGGGCGATGCTAGGATTCAATCATAGCTTACGCTGATTCGTGTCAATGATGCGATGGAGAAAGGAAACAGACGGCTAGCTCAACCCCATTCAAAGGGCAGCTGAACACGAAGCACGGAGAAACTAGTAGTATGGAAACTAGCGGCTCATCTAAAATGGTATCTGTCCACAGCAATGCAAAAACGAGCAATCTTTCAAAAGCCAATTAGAGAACTATAAATCCACCATGGCTCCACCTCCAATAATCCTAATTCACACTCTCTCTTGCAGTGACTAGCTTTCACATTTAATTTTTTCACAAAAACATGTGATGTGGAAACCTCAATCCTAACATTTATTTATCTTTCCTTGCTCTCTCCCTCCCCTCCCCCCTCTTCACCCCCCTCTCCTCATCCCCTCTCCCACTCCTCTTCATCCCCCTCCCCTCTCCCATTCACCCACTCTCCTTTTCCTCCCATCCTCCCCCTCTCCTCTTCCACCTCTCCTTCATCCCCCTCTCCTCTCCTCTCCTCTCCTCTCCTCTCCTCTCCTCTCCTCTCCTGCTCCTCTCCTCTCCTCTCCTCTCCTCTCATCATTCATTAAATAACCACCCTTTGCCTTGATGACAGCTTGCACACTCTTGGCATTCTCTCAACCAACTTCATAAGGTAGTCACCTGGAATGCATTTCAATTAACTGGTGTGCCTTCTTAAAATGTAATTTGTGGAATTTCTTTCCTTCTTAATCCGTTTGAGCCAATCAGTTGTGTCGTGACAAGGTATAGGGGTATACAGAAGATAGCCCTATTTGGTAAAAGTCCATATTATATCAATAAGAGCTCAAGAAAGCAAAGAGAAACTACAGTCCATCATTACTTTCTGACATGAAGGTCAGTCAATACGGAACATTTCAAGAACTTTGAAAGTTTGTTCAAGTGCAGTCGTAAAAACCATCAAGCGCTATGATGAAACTGACTCTCATGACGACCGCCACAGGAATGGAAGACCCAGAGTTACCTCTTTGGTCTGGAGTCCAAATTGGAGATTTTTGGTTCCAACTGCTGTGTCTTTGTGAGATGCGGTGTGGGTGAATGGATGATCTCTGCATGTGTATTTCCCACCGTAAAGCTTGGAGGAGGAGGTGTTATGGTGTGGGGGTGCTTTGCTGGTGACGCTGTCTGTAATTCATTTAGAATTCAAGGCACACTTAAGCAGGATGGCTACCACAGCATTCTGCAGCGATACACCATCCCATCTGGTTTGCTTTTAGTGGGACTATCATTTGTTTTTCAAAAGGACAATGATCCAACACACCTCCAGGCTGTGTAAGGGCTATTTTACCAAGAAGGAGAGTGATAGAGTGCTGCATCAGATGACCTGGCCTCCACAATACCCCAACCTCAACCATATTGAGATGGTTTGGGATGAGTCGGACCGCAGAGTGAAGGAAAAACATTCCTGCAATGCTTTTTCAAGACAGTTGGAAAAGCATTCCAGGTGAAGCTGGTTGAGAGAATGCCAAGCGTGTGCAAAGCTGTCATCAAGGCAAAGCGTGTCTATTTGAAGAATCTCAAATATAAAATATATTTTGATTTGTTTAACACATTTTTGGTTACTACATGATTCCATGTGTGTTATTTCATAGTTTTGATCTCTTCACTATTCTTTTACATTGTAGAAAATAGTAAAAATAAAGAAAAACCCTTTAAACTTTTGACCGGTAGTGTATCTTCCTTGGTATTTCCTCTGAGAGTTAGTCACAGAATTCTGGTTCCCAGCTGACAGAGAGAGGGGCTTTTGGCTGTTGGCTGGGCCAGGGCAAAGGGATGTGGAATGTTTGCAGTGGCTCTGTCTGGTAGGGGTATATGGAGAGCACCAGTTGGACTCTCCTCCTTAACTGCGTGGCCATAGATTTGGGGCTGGTTTCTTGCCAGTTTCTGCAGAATGATTTTTTTATGGAGAATGTTGATTGAAACTGTGTTTTTAGTACAGGACAAGGCTTGATCTGGGACTGTGAAACTGGTTCTTAGTGTTTACCGACACTATGCTATAAACAGTCCAGTGTTGCTTAATAAACTTTACAATGCTATGAAGAAACCCACGTCTGTAGCTCTGTTCATCGTTGTCAGTAGACACAAGCATCAGACTATTACCATATTCATCAGTGAAGTAGTATCTGCTAGGTGAACACAAACTCACAATAGTCCTAGAACATCAGACACTGTTTCTATGAGACACGGAATCTTGAATAAAGAAGTAGGGATATATTAAACTGTGAGCATTTCATCTAAAAATTATCCATCCATCCTTGAACTTTCAGCTCTTCCCTTCATCCTCCTCTTCCTCCGGCCCTAATTTGACTGACTGGCATGGACTCTGCTTCTCTCGCTCACCAACAGAAGGCGTTTCCACATGCTCCAATCAAATGTACATTTAGAGCAGAGGGGAGGCAGGGGAGAGTGGGGGTGCTGTGGTGGTGAGACCTCTCCCTCTAGCCTCTTCATAATGACTACACACACTGCCCAAAGCCCTGATGGTCCTCTTCAGTTCCAGTACTATTTATCTGACACGCCCATTTTATACCTGTTTACTCTAGCCCATTTAATACCTGTTTATCTATAGCCCATTTTATACCTGTTTATCTATAGCCCATTTTATACCTGTTTACTCTAGCCCATTTTAAACCTGTTTATTTATAACCCTTTTTATACCTGTTAATTTATAACCCATTTTACACCTGTTTATCTATAGCCCATGTTATACCTGTTTATCTATAGCCATGTTATACCTGTTTATAGCCTATTTTATACCTGTTTCTCTATAGCCCATGTTACACCTGTTATAGACATTTTATACCTGTTTATTTATAACCCACTTTATACCTGTTTATCTATAGCCCATGTTATACCTGTCTATAGCCTATTTTATAGCTGTTTATCTATAGCCCCTGTTATACCTGTCTATAGCCTATTTTATACCTGTTTATCTATAGCCCATGTTATACCTGTCTATAGCCTATTTTATAGCTGTTTATCTATAGTCCATGTAGATATGTATGGTTTACATGGCTAAACATGCATGTGACGTGCCTTGCTAATCAGGTAGACAGAAGTGGAATCTCATGCACTTCCTGGCTATCTCACAGTGTAGACTGTCTTCAGTCTTTATGGCAACATAAGCCAAACATTTTCAGCCCTAAATTCCATAGAGCATGGTTGTAATTATGACAGCAATGACAGGTCCCATACTGTTTATAGCTTACTATTCCACCACCACAAAAGGATTACAGTAAAATGCCACTGTAGATGAAGACCGTTGAGAACCCTAGCCACGTAGGAACTGAGGGCCTATGTTTTGTAAGGATCCCAAGGTGTAATGGGGATCTCCATGAAACGCACAGGAGTGCTCAACTCGCCTCAAAATAACKTTTCCTTTCCAACAGGCAAAAACGGGTTACAATGGTGTCTAATGACTTCTTTAGTGAAGTCATGGTCAGGTTGTATACTTTAAAGGACATTTTTTTAAGGTGACCAGAGATATCCCATTTGACTGAGACAGTGAGAAGTTAATGTGAGGAAGACATTTAGTTGAGGAGAACATGTTTCAGCCTTCACAATACTTGCCCTGAGCTACTTGGCTGCTGAATCACAGATGATGTTCTATCTGGTTTCAATACTGCAGTCCAATGAACATCTGGTTTTGTAACACATCAAGCATTTCAGAGAGTTAGTAAGTCAGTGAACCTATCTGTAGATAGAGGGACTGCAAAAGACATTAGGAACAGAGAGAACAGAGCCTGTCAAGTTATAGAGTTTGGAACGCTTTCAAGGGTCTTCCACAACGGATATCCTTACCTGTTATTGAATCTAGAATGGAAACTGTGTATGTCTGCCGCTTGGCATTGTAGAAAATGCTGTTATAAAACAGCTGCTAAACAGATTAAATCGGCCCAATATGTAACCTTTGTTTGGGACTCCAGACATTCGCATGCATATAAAAAGTGTGACGTCCTTTAATCGAAATCTTCTGCTATTCTGATTGGCCAATCAACACTATGGAAGTTGATAGCAGCCCAATGTGATAATAAAGCTGTTCCACTTCTTCAGGGAACTGGGATACAAGACTTGAGCAATTAGGAAACTAAAACTCACCTAGATGGCTACCAACATTAGAATAAAGGGAATCAGTATAGACAGAAAAACTGTGGGAGTGCTGTAGACTTATATTCTTAAACCAGAAATTTCACAAAATGGCTACYCTTTAAACATCATCTAAGTGTATCATCCAACCTTCTGTTCAAACACTAGCTAGATCAGACAAGGAAGGAGGTAGAGAAGGAAGGAGGGAAGGAAAGATGGAGCCAGTCTCTCCCAGCTCTACCTGGCAGGACACCAGCAATAATACAAAAGGGCAAAAGGATATTCAAAGCTGCAATCTGTGTGGTACCAGGTCATAAACCAAGTTAACCAAACCAGTCAGTCCTTTTCTCTCTCCAGCCTGTAATTTGGGGACTTATTTTAGTAGATCATTTATTGAGCGTGTTCTCTGTGCCKAGTCAACGTCACTTGAGGCAACAATGACATTGCTATTTTCTCTGCCACATGCTACTCTTTTTGTGTAGTCATAAATGACACACCCTATTCTCTCCATGGGATTTGGTCAAAAGTAGTACACTAAATAGGGAATAGGGTGCCATTTGTGATGCAACTGTGAGTAGTCTTAGACTGATGGGATGGTTAGATCTGCTCTTTATTTCAGGCCTCTGGATTATTGAGCACTGGATATGGGAAATGAGTGTCTCTGTGCTTTGAGAACTACAATGGAAGAAGACAATGYCTATCCTCTAGCGCAGGGGAGACACGTCAATTGAAGAGGTGGAAAGTACAGAATCTCTACTACTACTTACATTAGAATCCTATCTATTTAGAACATCATTAGGAATTTTGACCTTATTTCACAAAAGCCTTTGACCCTGGCAATAGGAAGAGCTAGACAGAAAACGCTCCATTGGTATCTTGTAAAGAAAGTGAGAAGTCAAATAAGCAGACATTCTGTCTACATGGGCCACTTTAATGACAACGGCTAATTGAGGAACAGCCACTGGTTAAAGGGGTGATCTGCAGGTCAAACAACAACAAGGTGGACACCCCACCACTGATTTGGTAAACAACTTATGGACAGGGCTGGAGAAATGTAACCATTCTCAAATCCATAGACAGATCTATGGATGCAAGGACCATCCATGATATTAAAATTATAGTTTTAACCATGTTTTGAAGTGTTTCAGCGTTTGTTTACAATTATAAACAATGGAGTAAAAAAAGCGTATATTTTGGGTTCTGATAGGGTACAACTGTTGAACTAAGCTCATGAGGCATTTCTAAGTTATATTCTTCAAGAATCAATGAGCATATGTCATTATTTTAAAAGTCTACAAATGGATTTAGCAATGGCAGATTACCCCTTTAAATGGCAGAGGCCACATTGAATGGTAACAAACGGAGGTTGAATTAGTGGACCGGGTAAGGTTCAGACCAGGTGTCTGAGAGCTGAGACTGAGATATACAGTTGCATAAAAATAGAGTTTCCCTTGTTTAATATCATACATAGCTAAGAAGGAATGGCCTCAGAAAGAATGAGACCGCATCCAAAATTGCACCTTATTCCCTATATGGTGCACTTCTTTTGACCAGAGTCCTATGGTAGTAGTGCACTATATAGGGATGCACCCTGAATTGAGGTCATGAGCCAATAATTCAATGACCAACTGATTTGTTGAACTCAAATTGACTATAACTTCTTTATTAACGATCAGGGCCGGCTCTAGCCTTTTGGTGGCACTAAGCGAGATTTGGTTGGGGGTCTTCCCACCTCGCGGAAAAACATTTTAGTGGTCCCTCTCTTGATGGCGAAGAGAAACATATAAGCTTTAAAGTAAATTTCTTGCAATTCTACACATTTTGCCAAGGGGCGGAGAGAAAATGTTGCAATTGTATAAATACAAAAATGCAATTCTACTCATTTTGCCATGGGGCGGAGAGAAAATGTTGCAATTGTATAAATACAAAAATGCAATTCTACTCATTTTGCCATGGGGCAGAGAGAAAAACATTTGCCGTTTTAAACTCCCACAAGTAATGTTCTYTTTTTTTCAACTGAAAGACAATGCCCATAGTTTACCCATGATGTTGCACTTTAAGTCAATAATTCATCGTTATAGTCAGAGTATGATATATTTGGGTTTGAAGTGGGAAATCCGAAGTAACTTCAGATACTTTCTGTGTCAATCCCGCRTTTCCCCTATGAGATGACGTGCTAACACTGTGCAGTCTACCTTTCTTTTCAGGGCTGGGTTTTATTCGAATATTACCACCCACCAGCATGGCATTGTTTATTCATCAGAAACACCTGCAAAGTTGTTCCTCTTCGTGAGTTGCTACTGTACGATATAATAGATCATCTTTGGCTAAGCCAAACACCTTTTCGCAGAAGCCTTCACTTGGCAGCCTGAGTTATGGAGCAAATTAAAATAGAGTGTACAAACGTATGTTTTTGTCTCCTCCACTTTTCTAACAGTAAATGATCCATTGGGTAATTTGTAAAGTTTCACTTATTTTTGAGCGAGTCTGTATCCCGAGTGGCACAGCGGTCTAAGGCACTGCATCTCAGTGCTTGAGGAGTCACTACAGACACCCTGGTTTGATTCCAGGCCGTAACACAACCGGACATGATTGGGAGTCCCATAGGGCGGCGCACAATTGGTCATTGTAAATAAGAATTTGTTCTTAACTGACTTGCCTAGTTAAATAAAGGTTAAATAAATATATTCAAAAATATACATATGACCATTATATGAATGGTAAAATTGCTCTCCCCCGTAGCCCAAGATGAATGGTTTTGACCACGTTCCAATGTTTTGATTGGTGCAGCTATAATGAAAATGCACCAGCAAAAGAAAATGTCACAAACTTGTTTATCTATTTTATGCTGATRTTACATTTGTATTGGTGTTTCGTTTCGTGTCCGATGCTCTCAGGGTGTTGTTACACMTAATTTGCGACSCGCATCATGAGCAAAGTCATTGTAGCCTATCATATCCCCTAGCTGTGAGAACCATGGACCCTAGCTGTGGGAACCATGGAATRAGCACGGGCTGACATAGCATTGCTGAAGTGCAGCCAAATAGCCTGCCAGCAGCTTACCAAAGGTTGCAGTGTGTCTATTACAACATAGAAAAACGCAGCTGTAGTCCCAAAACATTCACTAGTTGGGCTAGCTATATTACTGGAGCTAGGTAGCCTAGCGGTTAGGAGCGTTGGGCCAGTTACCAGAAGGTTGCTGGCTCAAATCCCTGAGCTGACTAGTTGAAAAATCTGTTGATGAGCCCTTGAGCAAGGCACTGAACCCTAACTTCTCCAGAGTTGCCATCAATAAGGCCTGCCCCCCATCTATCTTCAGAGCTCTTGCTGTTAGGTGACCAAAACTGGGACATGCTTAACACCCCGTCCATCCTACAATCTAAGCTTGATGCTCTCAATCTCACACAAATTATCAATGAACCCACCAGGTACAACCCCAAATCCGTAAACATGGGCACCCTCATAGATATCATCCTAACAAACCTGCCCTYCACATACACCTCTGCTGTCTTCAACCAGGATCTCAGCGATCACTGCCTCATTGCCTGTGCCCATAATGGGTCTGCGGTCAAGCGACCACCCCTCATCACTGTCAAACGCTCCCTAAAACACTTCAGCGAGCAGGCCTTTCTAATCGACCGGGCCCGGGTATCCTGGAATGATATTGACCTCATTCCATCAGTAGAGGATGCCTGGTTATTCTTTAAAAGTGCTTTCCTCACCATCTTAAATAAGTATGCCCCATTCAAAAAAATGTAGAACCAGGAACAGATATAGTCCTTGGTTCAATCCAGACCTGACTGCCTTTGACCAGCACAAAAACACCCTGTGGCGTACTGCATTAGCATCGAATAGCCCCCGCGATATGCAACTTTTCAAGGACGCTAGGAACCAATATACACAGGCAGTTAGGAAAGCAAAGGCTAGCTTTTTCAAGCAGAAATTTGCATCCTGTAGCACTAACTCCAAAAAGTTCTGGGACACTGTAAAGTCCATGGAGAATAAGAGCACCTCCTCCCAGCTGCCCACTGCACTGAGGCTAGGAAACACTGTCACCACCGATAAATCCGGGATAATTAAGAATTTCAATAAGCATTTTTGAACGGCTGGCCATGCTTTCCACCTGGCTACCCCTACCCCGATCAACAGCCCTGCACCCCTCACTGCAACTTGCCCAAGCCTCCCCCATTTCYCCTTCTCCCAAATCCAGATAGCTGATGTTCTGAAAGAGCTGCAAAATCTGGATACCTACAAATCAGCAGGGCTAGACAATCTGGACTCTCTCTTCTTAAAACTATCCGCCGAAATTGTTGCAACCCCTATAACTAGCTTTTTCAACCTCAACCTCTCTTTCGTATCGTCTGAGATCCCCATTGTAACGGCTGTTTGAAGAAGAGGASCAAGGTGCAGCATGGTACGTGTTCATGATTTTTAATACAGCTGAACACTAGAACAAAAAATAACAAAGCGGAACAAACGAAACAGTTCTGTCTGGTGCAACAACACAAAACAGAAAACAACTACCCACAAAACCAACATGGCAAATGGCAACCTAAATAGGCTCCCCAATCAGAGACAACGAGAAACAGCTGTCTCTGATTGGGAACCAACTCAGGCCACCATAAACCTACATACCCCTAGACCATGCAAAATCCCCATAGATAAACAAAAACCCTAGACAAGACAAAACCCCTAGACAATACAAAAACTAAACAAACCACCCTTGTCACACCCTGACCTAACCAAAAAATAAAGAAAACAAAATATAACTAAAGTCAGGGCGTGACACCCATAGATTGGAAAGCTGCCGCGGTCATCCCCCTTTTCAAAGGGGGAGACACTCTAGACCAAAACTGCTACAGACCTATATCTATCCTACCCTGCCTTTCTAAGGTCTTCGAAAGCCAAGTTAACAAACAGTTCACCGACCATTTCGAATCCCACCGTAACTTCTCCGCTTTGCAATCTGGTTTCCGAGCTGGTCATGGGTGCAYCTCAGCCACGCTCAAGGTCCTAAACAACATCATAACCGCCATCGATAAGAAAAAATACTGTGCAGCTGTATTCCTCGACCTGGCCAAGGTGTTCGACTCTGTCAATCACCACATTCTTATTGGCAGATTCAACCAGCCTTGGTTTCTCAAAATGACTGCCTCGCCTGGTTCACCAACTACTTATCTGACGAGTTCAGTGCGTCAAATCGGAGGGCCTGTTGTCCGGACCTCTGGGTGTCTCTATGGGGGTGCCACTGGGTTCAATCCTTGGGCCGACTCTTTTCTCTGTATGCATCAATGATGTCGCTCTTTGCTGCTGGTGATTCTCTGTCCACCTCTACGCAGATGACAACATTCTGTATACTTCTGGCCCTTTTTTGGACACTGTGTTATACTAACCTCCAGATGAGCTTCAATGCCATACAACTCTCCTTCCGTGGCCTCCAACTGCTCTTAAATGCAGGCAAAACTAAATGCATGCTCTTCAACTGATCGCTGCCCACACCTTCCCGCCCGTTCAGCATCACTACTCGGTTCTGACTTAGAATATGTGGACAACTACAAATACCTAGGTGTCTGGTAAGACTGTAAACTCTCCTTCCAGACTCACAATAAGCATCTCCAATCCAAAATTACATCTAGAATCAGCTTCCTATTTCGCAACAAAGCATCCTTCACTCATGCTGCTAAAACATAACTTTATAAAACTGACTATCCTACCGATCCTTGACTTTGGCGATGTCGTTGCAAAATTGCCTCCAACACTCTACTCAGCAAATTGGATGCAGTCTATCACAGTGCCATCGTTTTGTCACCAAAGCCCCATATACTACCCACCACTGCGACCTGTATGCTCTCGTTGGCTGGCCCTCGCTTCATATCCGTCCGCAAACCCACTGGCTCCAGGTCATCTATAAGTCATTGCTAGGTAAAGCCCGCCTTATCTCAGCTCACTGGTCACCATAGCAGCACCCACACGCAACACGCGCTCAGCAGGTATATTTCACTGGTCAACCCCAAAGCCAATTCCTCCTTTCGCTTCCAGTTCTCTGCTGCCAATGATTGGAACGAGTTGCAAAATCACTGAAGCTGGAGACTCATATCTCCCTCACTAGCTTTAAGCACCAGCTGTCAGAGCAGCTCACAGATCACTGCTGTCATGTTTTGTCTTTGATCATCATGTCTTGTCCCTGTGCTTCCCTCTGCTGGTCTTATTAGGTTCTTTCCCTCTTTCTCTCTCTCTCTCTCCTCCCTCCCTCTCTCCCTCTCCCGCTCTCTCTCTCTATCGTTCCGTTCCTGCTCCCAGCTGTTTCTCATTTCTCCTAACGACCTCATTTACTCTTTCACACCTGTCCCTATTTTGCCCTCTGATTAGAGTCCTATTTCTCCCTCTGTTTTCCGCTTCTGTCCTTGTCGGATTCTTGTTTGATGTTTGCTGTCCTGTGTCCTTGTTCCGCCCTGTTGTTTTTGCCTTCTTCAGATGCTGCGTGTGAGCAGGTTGTCTATGTCAGCTACGGCCTGTGCCTTCCTGAGCGACCTGCAGTCTGTGGTCGCGTCTCCAGTCGTTCCTCTCTACTGACGAGAGGATTTCAGTTTCCTGTTTTGGATTTACTTTGATATATCCAGGAGAATCATTGTTTGTTGATACTGGAATAAAGACTCTTTCTATTACGTCGCTTTTGGGTCCTCATTCACCAGCATAACAGAAGAATCCGACCAAGATGGACCAGCGACTATGGATTCTCTCAACACTGCCGTCGAGTTCCAGGGAGCAATGCTCGCAGACACGAGCAGGAATTGTTTGCTGCTCGTCATGCGCGTTGAGACCCTGGCCGCTCAGGTCTCCGATCTCTCTGGACAGTTTCTGGTCTTCGTCTCGTGCCACCAGCTACTCCTGGTCTTACCGAGTCTCCGGAACCTAGGGTTAATAACCCATCATGTTCTCTGGGCAGCCCACTGAGTGTCGCTCCTTTCTCACCCAGTGTGATATTGTGTTCTCTCTCCAGCCACAACGTACTCAAGAGAGAGAGCTCGGATCGCTTACGTCATATCACTCCTTACTGGTCGGGCTCGGGAGTGGGGCACAGCTATCTGGGAGGCAAGGGCTGAGCGTTCTAACGTTTATCAGAGCTTTAAAGAGGAGATGATACAGGTTTTGATCGTTCAGTTTTTTGGGAAGGAGGCTTCCAGGGCCCTGGCTTCCCTATGTCAAGGTGATCGATCCATAACGGATTACTCTATAGAGTTTCGCACTCTTGCTGCATCCAGTGACTGGAACGAGCCGGCGTTGCTCGCTCGTTTTTCTGGAGGGACTCCACGCTGAGGTTAAGGATGAGATTCTCTCCCGGGAGGTTCCTTCCAGCGTGACTCTTTGATTGCACTCGCCATCCGCATAGAACGACGGTAGATCTTCGTCACCGAGCTCTGGAAGAGAGCTCGCGTTAACGGTGTTTCCCCTCTCCGCATCTCAACCATCTCCTCCACCGGCTCAGAGACTGAGCCCATGCAGCTGGGAGTATTCGCATCTCGACTAAGGAGAGGGAACGGAGAATCACCAACCGCCTTTGCTCTATTTGCAGTTCTGCTGGACATTTTGTCATGTCATGTCCAGTAAAAGCCAGAGCTCATCAGTAAGCGGAGGCTACTGGTGAGCGCTACTACTCAGTCTCTCCATCAAGATCCTGTACTACCTTGTCGGTCCATCTACGCTGGACCGGTTCGGCTGCTCCTGCAGGGCCTTGATAGACTCTGGGGCTGAGGGTTGTTTTATGGACGAAGCATCGGCTCGGAAACATGACATTCCTCTCAGACAGTTAGGGAAGCCCACGCCATGTTCGCCTTAGTGGTAGTCTTCTCCCCAGTATCAGATGTGAGACACTACCTTTAACCCTCCAGTATCTGGTAACCACAGTGAGACCATTTCCTTTTTGATTTTTCGTTCACCTTTTACACCTGTTGTTTTGGGTCATCCCTGGCTAGTATGTCATAATCCTTCTATTAATTGGTCTAGTAATTCTATCCATCCTGGAACGTTTTCTTGTCATGGTGAAGTGTTTAATGTCTGCTATCCCTCCTGTGTCTTCTGTCCCCTCTACTCAGGAGGAACCTGGTGATTTGACAGGAGTGCCGGAGGAATATCATGATCTGCGCACGATCTTCAGTCGGTCCAGAGCCAGCTCCCTTCCTCCTCACCGGTCGTATGATTGTTGTATTGATCTCCTTCCGGGGACCACTCCCCTCCGGGGTAGACTATACTCTCTGTCGGCTCCCGAACGTAAGGCTCTCGAGGATTATCTGTCTGTTCTCTCAACGCGGTACCGTGGTGCCTTCTTCCTCTCCCGCCGGAGCGGGATTTTTCTTTGTTAAGAAGAAGGACGGTACTCTGCGCCCCTGCGTGGATTATCGAGGGCTGAATGACATAACGGTTAAGAATCGTTATCCGCTTCCCCTTATGTCGTCAGCCTTCGAGATTTTGCAGGAGCCAGGTTTTTACTAAGTTGGACCTTCGTAACGCTTACCATCTCGTACGCATCAGAGAGGGGGACGAGTGGAAAACGGCGTTTAACACTCGTTAGGGCATTTTGAATACCGGGTTCTGCCGTTCGGTCTCGCTAATGCTCCAGCTGTCTTTCAGGCATTAGTTAATGATGTACTGAGAGACATGCTGAACATTTTTGTTTTCGTTTACCTTGACGATATCCTTGATTTTTTCACCGTCACTCGAGATTCATGGTCAGCACGTTCGACGTGTACTCCAGCCCTTTTAGAGAATTGTCTCTACGTGAAGGCTGAGAAGTGCGCCTTTCATGTCTCCTCTGTCACATTTCTCGTTCTGTTATTTCCGCTGAAGGCATTCAGATGGATCCCGCTAAGGTCCAGGCTGTCAGCGATTGGCCCGTTCCTAAGTCACGTGTCGAGTTGCAGCGCTTTCTCGGTTTCGCTAATTTCTATCGGCGTTTCATTCGTAATTTCGGTCAGTGGCTGCCCTCTTCACAGCTCTGACTTCTGTCAAGACTTGCTTTAAGTGGTCCGGTTCCGCCAGGGAGCTTTTGATCTCCTCAAGAAGCGTTTTACATTCCGCCCCTATCCTTGTTACTCCTGACGTCACTAAACAATTCATTGTCGAGGTTGACGCTTCAGAGGTGGGGCGTGGGAGCCATTCTGTCTCAGCGCTTCCATTCTGACGTAGGTCAATCCTTGCGCTTACTTTTCTCATCGCCTGTCGCCATCGGAACGCAACTATGATGTGGGTAACCGCGAACTGCTCGCCATCCGCTTAGCCAAAGGCGAATGGCGACAGTGGTTGGAGGGGGCGACCGTCCCTTTTGTCGTTTGGACTGACCATAAGAACTTGAGGTACATCCGTTCTGCCAAACGACTTAATGCACGTCAAGCTCGTTGGGCGTTGTTTTTCGCTCGTTTCGAGTTCGTGATTTCCTATCGTCGGGAAATAAGAACAAACCAAGCCTGATGCCTTATCCCGTCTCTTTAGTTCTTCTGTGGCTTCTACCGACCCCGAGGGGATTCTCCCTGAAGGGCGTGTTGTCGGGTTGACTGTCTGGGGAATTGAGAGACAGGTAAAGCAAGCACTCACTCACACTGCGTCGCCGCGCGCTTGTCCTAGTAACCTTCTGTTCGTTCCTGTCTCTACTCGTCTGGCTGTTCTTCAGTGGGCTCACTCTGCCAAGTTAGCTGGCACCCCGGCGTTCGGGGTACGCTTGCTTCTATTCGCCAGCGGTTTTGGTGGCCTACTCAGGAGCGGGACACGCGCGTTTCGTGGCTGCTTGTTCGGACTGCGCGCAGACTAAGTCAGGTAACTCTCCTCCTGCCGGTCGTCTCAGACCGCTTCCCATTCCTTCTCGACCATGGTCTCACATCGCCTAGACTTATTACCGGTCTGCCTTCGTCTGCGGGGAAGACTGTGATTCTTACGGTTATCGATAGGTTCTCTAAGGCGGCACATTTCATTCCCCTCGCTAAGCTTCCTTCCGCTAAGGAGACGGCACAAATCATCATTGAGAATGTGTTCAGAATTCATGGCCTCCCGTTAGACGCCGTTTCAGACAGAGGTCCGCAATTCACATCACAGTTTTGGAGGGAGTTCTGTCGTTTGATTGGTGCTTCCGTCAGTCTTCCTCCGGTTTCATCCCCAGTCTAACGGTCAAGCAGAAAGGGCCAATCAGTCGATTGGTCGCATATACGCAGCCTTTCGTTTCGAAACCCTGCGTCTTGGCAGAACAGCTCCCCTGGGCTGAGTACGCTCACAACTCGCTTCCTTCGTCTGCTACCGGCTATCTCCGTTTCAGAGTAGTCTTGGTACCAGCCTCCTCTGTTCTCGTCCAGCTCGCCGAGTCCAGCTTTCCCTCCGCTCAGGCTTTTGTCCAACGTTGTGAGCGCACCTGAGGAGGGTCAGGTCTGCACTTTGCCGTTACAGGCGCAGACTGTGAGAGCCGCCAATAAACGTAGGATTAAGAGTCCTAGGTATTGTCGCGGTCAGAGAGTGTGGCTTTCCACTCGTAACCTTCCCCTTACGACAGCTTCTCGCAAGTTGACTCCGCGGTTCATTGGTCCGTTCCGTGTCTCTCAGGTCGTCAATCCTGTCGCTGTGCGACTGCTTCTTCCGCGACATCTTCGTCGCGTCCACCCTGTCTTCCATGTCTCTTGTGTCAAGCCTTTTCTTCGCCCCCCGTTCGTCTTCCCTCCCCCCCCCCGTCCTAT
>NC_036858.1:67618088-67627771 GCF_002910315.2 Salvelinus sp. IW2-2015 | reverse complement strand
TTTAGAGTCCTATTTCTCCCTCTGTTTTCCGCTTCTGTCCTTGTCGGATTCTTGTTTGATGTTTGCTGTCCTGTGTCCTTGTTCCGCCCTGTCGTGTTTTTGCCTTCTTCAGATGCTGCGTGTGAGCAGTGTCATGTCAGCTACGGCCTGTGCCTTCCTGAAGCGACCTGCAGTCTGTGGTCGCGTCTCCAGTCGTTCCTCTCTACTGACGAGAGGATTTCAGTTTCCTGTTTTGGATTTACCTTTGATATATCCAGGAGAATCATTGTTTGTTTGATACTGGAATAAAGACTCTGTTTCTATTACGTCGCTTTTGGGTCCTCATTCACAGCATAAACAACTGCACCTGTACATAGCCAATCTGTAAATTGCCCATCCAACTACCTCATCCCATACTGTATTTATTTGATTTATTTTGCTCCTTTGCACCCCAGTACCGCTACGTGCACACTCATCTTCTGCACATCTATCACCTTTGTGTTTAATTTGCCATACTGTAATAATTTCGCCACTATGGCCTATTTATTACCTTACCTCCCTTATCTTACCTCATTTGCACACACTGTATACAGACTTTTTTTCTACTGTATTATTGACTTTATGTTTGTTTATTCCATGTGTAACTCTGTGTTGTTTGTTGTGTCGCACTGCTTTGCTTTATCTTGCCAGGTCGCAGTTGTAAATGAGAACTTGTTCTCAACTAGCCTACCTGGTTAAATAAAGGTGAAATATATTTTTTTAAATCCCTGGCTCTGACCCCACTCTCAGAGGGTGTGGGATATGCAAGAATTGATTTCCAAGTCACACATGGACTTCTACATGTCTGAAATAGGACAAATATCTTATTATTCTTTCTATTTCTATGCCAGATTCACGTCTGCAATTTATGGAACATGCAAAACTTTGTAGATAACAATAGATGGCAAAGTCAAAGATAGTATCAGGAATCAAGGTAAGACCCAAGTGCAAACTGTGTGAAGTAACAATGTTTATTGTAACCACAGGGGCAGGCAAATGTCAGGTCTAGGAAGGCAGGCAGGGGTCGATAATCCAGAACAGTGGCAAAGGTACAAAATGACAGGCAGGCTCAGGGTCAGGTCAGGCAGAAGTTGGTAATCCAGAAGTGGAGCAAAGATACAGGACGGTAGGCAGGCTCAGGGTCAGAGACAGGCAGTGGTCAGGTGGGCAGGTACAGGGTCAGGACAGGCAAAGGTCAAAAACCAGGAGGACGAGAAAAAGAGAGACTAGGGAAAAACAGGAGCTGAGACAAAACTCTGGTGGGCTTGAACAAACAAGACGAACTGGCAACAGATTTATACACCAGTATAAATACACAGGGGATAATGGAGAAGATGAGCGACACCGGAGGGGGGTGGAGACAAGCAAAAGGACAGGTGAGACAGATCAGGTCGTGACAGTAGCCCCCCCCCCATGTCTGTAACATGAACTGCTCAGTATGTGTAGGTAATCCTTTCTCCGCAGCAGAAATGCAAAAAGTGTTGCTACTGCTCTTCACTTTCTGGAGGACATCGTGCCATGTTGATTTTCTCTGACTCTGATTTAGGTAAAAACATGTTCATTGAACCAGACATTGTAGAGTATTCTGATGACAGTGATGGGGATGAAATGGCGACCAATAGTGTTGTTATCATGGAAGAAGTTGACTGAGTTATGAAATTAGTGGAATGCCCGGTGGAAGCAGAGTATGATAGCTAAGGAGATGGAGAAAAATCTCACATTTGATTGCAAATATGCGGAGGGAGTCAAAAAGAGAACACAGAAGGCTGTTGTATAAAACAACTGTCTCTGGATTACATCTTCAAAGCGTTCATCCGTGTATACAGGTAAGAGTCTAGCTAGCTACATTTTCAGATATTATACGTTTAAAATTTTGTCAGAAAGTCGTTTTCATTGCAAGTTAAAGCAGACTGTTAGCTAGCTAGCTAACGTTACGTGTATGATCTGTGCAGTAATATYATTTGCATTGCTAGTTATAGCCCTTGAACTTAGTTGGTTAGCTAGTTATCTACAGATTCATACATGGTGGCTAGCTATGACAATCAGTTTGTATTGCTAGTAGTATGGGTTGGGATTATTGCCACGTTCAAAACAACTGGGAACTGGGAACTCGGAGACTTCCAACTTCAGTGAGTTCAAGACAACTGGGAAATCTGAAAAAAACTATCTCAGACTGGGAAAAATAGTTTTGAATGGTCATCCAACTTAGACTTCCAATTCGGGAACTCGGGCCTCTTTCTAAAGCCCMGAATTTCAGACCTGAAGATCACTGACGTCATATTTTTCCAAGTTCCCAGTTGTTTTGAAAGCACCATTAGATTAATTGTTTAGTTAGCTAGCTACATGTCCAAACAAAAGACTCTACTTTGCCAGATGATTACATGACCAATCAACTTAGCCAGGTGTGTTTGGGGTGAATATGGTCATCTATTGTATTTCATGAACATGTGTACATGTCTAGACAATAGTGACCCATCCACTTACAGTAGCTAGATGTGACTGGAGGGTGGTTATAGTATTTATTTCAGATGACCCATCAATTTAGACAAKTGTGTCTGGGTAAGAATCATCTACTAATTATAAAATATTTGCACAATATTAATCTGTACACTTTCTATTTTGGATATTTCTACTATGCAAATATGCAAGTAAACATGTCACTGTACTGTTTACACCTTCTTTATCTTGTGCATGTGACAAAAAATATTTGATATAGTGTGTGTTTACCAGAGACGGTAATGTGAAGAACAACATGACCTGCATCAAAGTCAGATTAGGATCTAGGCCAAGGACTAGATACAGTGTACTTTTACTTCTACTGACAGTATGCTACTTCTTTCACCACATTTAGTCTTGAAATCTTTGTTTTTTTACCACCCTACCTTATTTACTCTGTTTAGCACCTGGCCTTACATGTGACTCCTTAAAGAGATGGGTTGGGCTAACAGGCTGACTACACCAAAATAAATTTAGACATACATGTTATTCAATTATTGCACCCACACTGCTCGCGCGCTCCAACGAGCGTCTGCATTGCCAAGGGCTAAAATAGAAGTCAGTTCTATTTCTGACGCAGATCACGCTGCAAGTCCTACCTCTCCCATCTCCTCATTGGTTTATAGAAGCAGCTACCCACGTGCCATCTCCTTATTGGTTATACCCACGTGGGTGACTGAAAGACGAACGATGTCAGTGCCGGTAATGCACCTAATTAATGAAAGTTGCCAATCGCAATATAAAGTCAAGTGAAGAAAAAGCCTGGAAGTCGGAGAGATGACTAGAAACGATTCGGTTGACCATTTTATTTGTGGATTAATTGGCGGAGTAGAGGACCTTGTGCATTTCAGGTAAAATAACAACTCAATGTTGATATCCCAGGACAAATTAGCTAGCAACAGCAGCTAGCTAAATAGGACAAATTAGCTAGCAAGTGCAAGCTAGCTAACTAAATTGCCATAAATGTTTAATGCTTTTCGACCTGTCCCCAAATTAATATAATTGATTCAGAGTTTGTTTTGATATTTTAACCTGCGTGTCGTGATCGCGTTTGGTGTGGGGGGACAAAATACATTTATGCACAATGGCGCATACGCACAGCCGGTTTGGGTTTGGGTTCCGATACTGAATGGGTGTCAACAAAGAAGAGCTCTCCAGTAGATTTTCCAAAACATTCAAGGGCCATTCAAGGGCCAACTTTCAAAGCAGAATTAATCTCCTATTGTTCCTCAAMTGTAGTGTATAATATACCATTTTGTAGCTCTGAGTCTCTACTTTTATCCAATGTAAAACAACACAATTTCAAATTTTGCTACATGTGACCGAATCTTCATTTTGAAAATTGCAGCTGGTGTATTTGACTATTCTTACTCTCAATACTAAATTGAAACCCCGACTGAGCTCCTATGCCACTTATGCCTGGAGCTGGCACTGCTGACAGTTATTATGAATGTACATATTAACTTGCTATGTGATGTCGATGAACATGGGGGGGTCAGTTAAGAATAAATTCTTATTTACCAAGACAGCCTACCCCGGCCAAACCCTAAACCGGATGATACAGCCTGGAATCAAACCAGGACCTATAGTGACGCTGCTAGCACTGAGATGCAGTGCCTTAGACCGCTGCACCACKCGGGAGCCCCAGAGGGAATAGGGTGCCATATGTGATGTTGATGATGACACAACACTATAGGTATTTACATTATGGAAAGTCAAATCAAAGTTTATTGGTTGACGTTGAAGCGGGAGCAGATAAATGCTGATGTTACTAGCTCCCAATAATGCAGTACAATGTCAAACTCTAGATAACAATAAGAAATACAGAAAAAGAAGGTTCCAGCCAAACTAATCAAGTCAGTGTGCCTCTCGCTGTGCCGACCATCCAAGKAACTCAAAGTTAGTTACTCAATAAAAAAATGACAGTAAGTAAAGTGGGTCTGCTGCGTCCAGTCTTGGCCTTCTACTGTAGTTCTGTCTACCCATGACCCATCTCCAGTCCCCATCCCCCAAGCAACATCTGAAAGCTATTAGCACCACGTTTCCAGGGTGACACAGGAGGCCATCATAAATCTTGGTCCTCCTCCTTCTCTGCGTCAGAACATGTGGCTGGCACCAGGGGAGCCTCAAAGCGTAGCACATGAAACATCCCCCTCACAGGCCTTCATGACAGAATCATCTCCAAAACATGGAGAATAGACTAATAAATAGGACATGGAATCACAGACCAAGAAAGGTGGCACTCTATTCCCTATTTAGTGCACATAGGGCACTCTATTCCCTATTTAGTGCACATAGGGAACTTGGGACAGAGCCCAAGTTAATCTTGGCACATACAACCAAGGCAAATGTGGGCCAGCAACAACTTCTGATCTCTATTACCAGTGAGAACAACAGCAGAACAACAGCAGAACGACAGCAGCAGGGAGGACAAATAGTCTTACAGCCGTAAACGTGGCAACCAATGTTACACTGACCCAATGGATGTGGTGGAAAGGCAATGTGGGAGGAAGGGGAAGGAAAGGAGAAAAATAATGGTTGTGGCCATTTTAAAATGGGAAAATGCTTATTTTCTGCCTCCACTAAACATTGGGTTCAGGGAAGAAAAAGTATTGAGTTGAATGTTAGGGGAGGGAGAATCAACCGCTGAATTCTTTTCCACTGAGGTCACTGCTGCTGCTTCTCTCTCTACCAGTCTGATCTACCCAGAGAGAGGAGAGAGCTGCTAGCCTGGTCTGGTCCCTCTGCAAGCTGTTTTAGCACAAAGCTGGGGTGCTGGGGCTCTGTCTGCACATGCTCAGAAGAGCATCTGTCTGATGGCGCTCTCCCCATGACCCACCATAGCCTCCGCCCAATCTGACTTTTACAATATCCCCTCTATATAGGTATTTTTTCAGTATACCCTCTATATAGGTATTTTTACAGTATACCCTCTATATAGGTACTTTTACAGTATCCCTCTATATACAGTGTAGGTATTTTTACAGTATTCCCTTATATAGGTATTTTTACAGTATACCCTCTATGTAGGCATTTTTACAATATCCCCTCTATATAGGTATTTTTTCAGTATACACTCTATATAGATCTTTTTACAGTATACGCTCTCTTTAGGTATTTTTACAGTATCAAATCAAATCAAAATTAAATCTAATTTTATTTGTCACATGCGCTGAATATAACAGGATACAACCTTACCATGAAATGCTTACTTACAAGTCCATAATCAACAATGTATTTCAGGAAATAGAGTTAAGAAAATATTTACTAAATAAACTAAAGTAAAAAATAAAATAAAAGTAACACAATAAAATAACAATAACGAGGCTATAAACAGGGGAGTACCAGTACCGAGTCGATGTTCGGGGGTACAGGTTAGTCGAGGTAATTTGTACATGTAGGTAGGGGTAAAGTAACTATGTATAGATAATAAACAGTGAGTAGCAGCAGTGTATAAAGCAGTCTTATGGTTTGGGGGTAGAAGCTGTTAAGGAGCATTTTGGACCTAGACTTGGCGCACCAGTACCGCTTGCCATGTGGTGGCAGAGAGAACAGTCTATGACTTGGGTGACTGACCAACATCCAAGACATATTATATAGGTCTTGGATGGCAGGAAGCTTGGCCCCAGTGATGTACTGGGATGTATGCATTACCCTCTGCAGTGCCTGGTCGGATGCCGAGCAGCTACCATACCAAGCTGGGATGCAACCGGTCAGGATGCTCTCGATGGTGCAGCTGTATAACTTTTTGACAATCTGGGGGACCCATGCCAATTATTTTCAGTCTCTTGAGGGGGAAAAGGCATTATCGTGCCCTCTTCACAACTTTCTTGGTGTGTTTGGACAGTAATAGTTTGTTGGTGATATGGACACCAAGGAACTTGAAACTATAATCATTTAGGCAGGTTACCTTCGCTTTCTTGGGCACAGAAACTATGGTGGTCTGCTTGAAGCATGTAGGTATTACAGACTAATTCAGAGAGAGGTTGAAAATATAAGTGAAGACACTTGCCAGTTTGTCCGCGCATGCTCTGACTACACGTCCTGGTAATCTGTCTGGCCCCACAGCCTTGTGAATTTTGACCTGTTTAAATGTCTTACTCACATTGGCTATGGAGAGCTTTATCACACAGTCGTCTGGAACAGCTCGTGCTCTCAAGCATGCTTCAATGTTGGTTGCCTCAAAGCGGGCATAAAAGGCATTTAGCCTGTCTGGTACGCTTGCGTCACTGGGCAGCTTGTGGCTGGATCCTTTTGTAGTCCCTAATAGTTTTCAAGCCCTGCCACATCCGACGAGCGCCAGAGCCGGTGTAGTTTGATGGAATCTTAGTCCTTTATTGATGCTTTGCATGTTTGATGGTTTGTCTGAGGGCATAGTGGGATTTCTTATAAGCATCCAGATTAGTGTCCCACTCCTTGAAAGTGGCAGCTCTAGCCTTTAGCTCGGTGCACATGTTGCCTGTAATCCATGGCTTATGGTTGGGATATGTACATGTATGTACATGGTCACTGTGGGGACGACGTCGTCGATGCATTTATTAATGAAGCCGATGACTGAGGTGGTATACTCCTCAATGCCATTGGATGAATCCCGGGAACATATTCCAGTCTGTGCTAGCAAAACAGTCCTGTAGAGTGCCATCCGCGTCATCTGACCACTTCCGTATTGAGCGAGTCGCTGGTACTTCCTGCTTAAGTTCTCGCTTGTAAGCAGGAATCAGGAGGATAGAACTATGGTCAGATTTGCCAAATGGAGGGCGAGGGAGAGCTTTGTCTGAATCTTTGTGTGTGGAGTAAAGGTGGTCTACAGTTGTTTTTCCCTCTGGTTGCACATGTGACATGCTGGTAGAAATTAGGTACAACGGATTTAAGTTTGCTGCATTAAAGTCCCAGGCTTCTAGGTGTGCCGCTTCTGGATGAGCATTTTCTTGTTTGCTTATCCCCTCGTAAAACTGACCATCCTACCGATCCTCGACATCGGCGATGTCATTTACAAAATAGCCTCCAACACTCTACTGAACAAATTGGATGCAGTCTATCACAGTGCCATCCATTTTGTCACCAAAGCCCCATATACTACCCACCACTGCGACCTGTATGCTCTCGTTGGCTGGCCCTCGCTTCATATTCGTCGCCAAACCCAGATCCAGATTATCTACAAGTCTTTGCTAGGTAAAGCCCCGCCTTATCTCAGTTCACTGGTCACCATAGCAGCACCCACCCGCAGCACGCGCTTCAGCAGGTATATTTCACTGGTCACAGAGAGAGCATTGGTCTGTCTGCGTCCAGTCTTGGCCTTCTACTGTAGTTCTGTCTACCCCATGACCCATCTCCAGTCCCCATCCCCCAAGCAACATCTGAAAGCTATTAGCACCACGTTTCCAGGGTGACACAGGAGGCCATCATAAATCTTGGTCCTCCTCCTTCTCTGCGTCAGAACATGTGGCTGGCACCAGGGGAGCCTCAAAGCGTAGCACATGAAACATCCCCCTCACAGGCCTTCATGACAGAATCATCTCCAAAACATGGAGAATAGACTAATAATAGGACATGGAATCACAGACCAAGAAAGGTGGCACTCTATCCCTATTTAGTGCACATAGGGCACTCTATTCCCTATTTAGTGCACATAGGGAACTTGGCAGAGCCCAAGTTAATCTTGGCACATACAACCAAGGCAAATGTGGGCCAGCAACAACTTCTGATCTCTATTACCAGTGAGAACAACAGCAGAACAACAGCAGAACGACAGCAGCAGGAGGACAAATAGTCTTACAGCCGTAAACGTGGCAACAAATGTTACACTGACCCAATGGATGTGGTGGAAAGGCAATGTGGGAGGAAGGGGAAGGAAAAGGAGAAAAATAATGGTTGTGGCCATTTTAAAATGGGAAAATGCTTATTTTCTGCCTCCACTAAACATTGGGTTCAGGGAAGAAAAAGTATTGAGTTGAATGTTAGGGGAGGGAGAATCAACCGCTGAATTCTTTTCCACTGAGGTCACTGCTGCTGCTCTCTCACCAGTCTGATCTACCCAGAGAGAGAGAGGAGCTGCTAGCCTGGTCTGGTCCCTCTGCAAGCTGTTTTAGCACAAAGCTGGGGTGCTGGGGCTCTGTCTGCACATGCTCAAAGAGCATCTGTCTGATGGCGCTCCCCCATGACCCACCATAGCCTCCGCCCAATCTGACTTTTACAATATCCCTCTATATAGGTATTTTTTCAGTATATCACTCTAATATAGATATATTTTTACAGTATATCGCTCTCTTTAGGTATTCAGTATCAAATCAAGATCAATTAATTCAATAATATCTAATTTTGCGCTGAAATTAACAGGATACAAACCTTACCATGAAATGCTTACTTACAAGTCCATAATCAACAATGTATTTCAGGAAATAGAGTTAAAGAAAATATTTACTAAATAAACTAAAGTAAAAAATAAAATAAAAGTAACACAATAAAAATAACAATAACGAGGCTATAAACAGGGGAGTACCAGTACCGAGTCGATGTCGGGGTACAGGTTAGTCGAGGTAATTTGTACATGTAGGTAGGGGTAAAGTAACTATGTATAGATAATAAACAGTGAGTAGCAGCAGTGTATAAAGCAGTCTTATGGTTTGGGGGTAGAAGCTGACAAAATCGCTGAAGCTGGACACTCTTATCTCCCTCACTAACTTCAAGGACCAGCTGCCAGAACAGCTCACAGATCATTGCACCTGTACATAGCCCATCTGTAAATACCTCATCCAACTACCTCATCCCATACTGTATTTATTTATTTATTTTGCTCCTTTGCACCCCAGTATCTCTACTTGCACTTTTATCTTCTGCACATCTATCACTCCAGTTGTTTTAATTTCTATATCTAATTACCTCGCCAACTATGGCCTCTTTATTGCCTCACCCCCCCTTATCTTACCTGATTGCACACACTGTATATATGCATACTTTTTTCTACTGTATTATTGACTGTATGTTTGTTTATTCCATGTGTAACTCTGTGTTGTGTATGTGTCAAACTGCTTTGCTTTATCTTGGCTAGGTCGCAGTTGAAATGAGAACTTGTTCTCAACTAGCCTACCTGGTTAAATAAAGGTGAAATAAAAAATCCAAAAAATGCTTTATACAGCTTGTGAGTGCGGTCTTAGTGCCAAGCATCAGGT
>NC_036858.1:67580526-67614623 GCF_002910315.2 Salvelinus sp. IW2-2015 | reverse complement strand
ACCCAAAGCCAATTCCTAATTTGGCCGCCTTTCCTTCCAGTTCTCTGCTGCCAATGATTGGAATGAACTGCAAAAATCGCTGAAGCTGGACACTCTTATCTCCCTCACTAACTTCAAGGACCAGCTGCCAGAACAGCTCACAGATCATTGCACCTGTACATAGCCCATCTGTAAATACCTCATCCAACTACTCATCCCATACTGTATTTATTTATTTATTTTGCTCCTTTGCACCCCAGTATCTCTACTTGCACTTTTATCTTCTGCACATCTATCACTCCAGTGTTTAATTTCTATATCGTAATTACCTCGCCACTATGGCCTCTTTTATTGCCTCACCCCCCCTTATCTTACCTGATTTGCACACACTGTATATATGCATACTTTTTTCTACTGTATTATTGACTGTATGTTTGTTTATTCCATGTGTAACTCTGTGTTGTTGTATGTGTCAAACTGCTTTGCTTTATCTTGGCTAGGTCGCAGTTGTAATGAGAACTTGTTCTCAACTAGCCTACCTGGTTAAATAAAGGTGAAATAAAAAAATAAAAAAATTGCTTTATACAGCTTGTTGAGTGCGGTCTTATTGCAGCATCGGTTTGTGTGGTAAATAGACGGCTACAAAAAAATATAGATGAAATCTCTCTTGGTAGATAGTGTGGTCTACATCTTATCATGAGGTACTCTACCTCAAACGAGCAATAGCTTGAGCACGTCCTTAATATTAGACATTGCGCACCAGCTGTTATTGACAATTAGACACAGACCACCACCCCTCGTCTTACCGGACGGAGCAGTTCTGTTCTGCCGATTCACGGAAAACTGTTTATTATCCGTGTCGTCGTTCAGCCACGACTCTGTGAAACGTTTTTAATGTCCCGTTGGTTGGATAGTCTCTAACTGAGCTCATCCAGTTTATTCTCCAGTGATGACACGTTGGACAATAGAACAGATGGTAGATGCGGGTTACCCACTCGCCAACGAATTCTTACAATGCACCACGATCTTCGCAGTCTTATGGTTTGGGGGTAAGTCTTATGGTTTACTCAGTTTTTTCATCACATGAATAATGGGGATTCGGGCCTGGTCTCAGAGAAACAGTATATCCTTCGCGTCAGACTCATTAAAGAAAAAATCTTTGTCCAGGTCGAAGTGAGTAATCGTTGTTCTGATATCCAGAAGCTCATTTCGGGTATAGGAGACAGTAACAGCAACATTCTGTACAAAATAAGTTACAAACAATGTGAAAAAACATATATAATAGGTTAGGAGCCTGTAAAACGGCATCCCCTCCGGCGTCATTCTGTATATCCTCTATATAGGTATTTTTAACAATATACCCTCTGTATTTTAAAATATTTTTATTTCACCTTTATTTAACCATGTAGGTTTGTGGTGGTAAATAGACGGCTACAAAAAAATATAGATGAAATCTCTCTTGGTAGATAGTGTGGTCTACATCTTATCATGAGGTACTCTACCTCAAACGAGCAATAGCTTGAGACGTCCTTAATATTAGACATTGCGCACCAGCTGTTATTGACAATTAGACACAGACCACCACCCCTCGTCTTACCGGACGGAGCAGTTCTGTTCTGCCGATTCACGGAAAACTGTTTATTATCCGTGTCRTCGTTCAGCCACGACTCTGTGAAACAGTTTTTAATGTCCCGTTGGTTGGATAGTCTCTAACTGAGCTCATCCAGTTTATTCTCCAGTGATGACACGTTGGACAATAGAACAGATGGTAGATGCGGGTTACCCACTCGCCAACGAATTCTTACAATGCACCACGATCTTCGCAGTCTTATGGTTTGGGGGTAAGTCTTATGGTTTACCTCAGTTTTTTCATCACATGAATAATGGGGATTCGGGCCTGGTCTCAGAGAAACAGTATATCCTTCGCGTCAGACTCATTAAAGAAAAAATCTTTGTCCAGGTCGAAGTGAGTAATCGTTGTTCTGATATCCAGAAGCTCATTTCGGGTATAGGAGACAGTARCAGCAACATTCTGTACAAAATAAGTTACAAACAATGTGAAAAAACATATATAATAGGTTAGGAGCCTGTAAAACGGCCATCCCCTCCGGCGTCATTCTGTATATCCTCTATATAGGTATTTTTACAATATACCCTCTGTATTTWAAAATATTTTTATTTCACCTTTATTTAACCATGTAGGCCAGTTGATAACAMGTTTTAATTTACAACTGCGACCTGGCCAAGATAAAGCAAAGCAGTGCGACATAAACAACAACACAGAGTTAAACATGGGATAAAMAAACTTACACTCAATAACACAATAGAAAAATCTGTATACAGTGTGTGCAAATGTAGGAAGAGTAGGGAGGTAARGCAATAAGTAGGCCATAGTGGTGAAATAATTACAATTTAGCAATTAAACACTGGAGTGATAGATGTGCAGAAGATGAATGTGCAAGTAGAGATACTGGGGTGCAAAGGAGCAAAAAAATGAATAACAATATGGRATGAGGTAGTTTGGTGTGCTATTTACAGATGGGCTATGTACAGGTGCTATGGTGACCAGTGTGCTGAGATAAGGTGGGGCTTTACCTAACAAAGACTTATAGATGAGCTGGAGCCAGTGGGTTTGGCGATGAATATGAAGCTAGGGCCAGCCAACGAGAGCATACAGGTCGCAGGGGTGGGTAGTATACGGGGCTTTGGTGACAAAACTGATGGCACTGTGATAGACTACATCTAATCTACTGTAGGTCTTTTTACAGTATACCATCTATATAGCTATTTTGACAGTATACACTAATTGTTGGTATTTTTACGGTATTTAAAAAAAATAAAAAAATTATTTCACCTTTATTTAACCAGGTAGGCTAGTTGAGAACAAGTTCTCATTTGCAACTGCGACCTGGCCAAGATAAAGCATAGCAGTGTGAACAGACAACAACACAGAGTTACACATGGAGTAAACAATAAACAGGTCAATAACATAGTAGGAAAAAATAAAAAAAAATACAAAATTGAATCTATATACAATGTGTGCAAAAGGCATGAGGAGGTAGGCAATAAATAGGTCATAGGAGCGAATAATTACAATTTAGCAGATTAACACTGAGGTGATAAATCATCAGATGATCATGTGCAAGTAGAGATACTGGTGTGCAAAAGAGCAGAAAAGTAAATAAATAAAAACAGTATGGGATAGGTAGGCTAAATTGTGTGGCGCTAATAAAATATACCGATGGACTATGTACAGCTGCAGCGATCGTTACTGCTCAGATAGCAGATGTTTAAAGTTGTTTGAGGAGATAAAAGTCTTCAACTTCAGAGAATTTTGCAATTCGTTCAGTCGCAGGCAGCAGAGAACTGGAAGGAAAGGCGGCCAAATGGTTTTGGCTTTAGTGATGATCACGTGAGATACACCTCGGGAGCGGTGCTACGGGTGGGTGTTGCCATCGTGACCAGTGAACTGAATAAGGCGGCGCTTTACCTACATAGAGCTTGTAGATGACCTGGAAGCCAGTGAGGTCTGACGACGAACATGTAGCGAGGGCAGCCGACAGAGAGCATACAGGTCGCAGTGGTGGGTGGTATTAAAGTGCTTTAGTAACAAAAGGATGGCACTGTGTAAACTGCATCCAGTTTGCTGAGTAGAGTATTGAAGCTATTTTGTAGATGACATCGCCGAATGAGGTCGTAGGATAGTCAGTTTTACTAGGGTAAGTTTGCGGCGTGAGTGAAGGAGGCTTTGTTGCGAAATAGAAAGCCGACTCTGAGATTGATTTTGAGATGGAATTTTGATATGAGTCTGGAAGGAGAGTTTGCAGTCTAGCCAGACACCTAGGTACTTATAGATTCCACATAATTCTAGGTCGGAACCATCCAGGGTGGTGATGCTAGTCGGGCGTGCGGGTGCAGGCGGCGACCGGTGAAAAGCATGCATTTGGTTTTACTAGCGTTTAAGAAGCAGTTGGAGGCCACGGAAGGAGTTTTGTATGGCATGAAGCTCGTTTGGAGGTTAGATAGGCACCAGTGTCCAAGGAAGGCCAGAAGTATACAGAATGCGTGCGTCTGCGTAGAGGTGGATCAGGGAATCGCCCGCAGCAAGAGCAACATCATTGATATATACAGAGAAAAGAGTCGGCCCAGAATTGAACCCTGTGGTACCCCCATAGAGACTGCCAGAGGACCGGACAACATGCCCTCCGATTTCAACACTGAACTCTGTCTGCGAAGAGTTTGGTGAACCAGGCAAGGCAGTCATTAGAAAAACCGAGCTACTGAGTCTGCATAAGAATATGTGTTGAATGGAAGAGTCGAAAGCCTTGGCCAGGTCGATGAAGACGGCTGCACAGTACTGTCTTTTATCGATGGCGGATATGATATCGTTAGTACCTTGAGCGTGGCTGAGTGCACCCGTGACCGCTCGGAACCGGATTGCACAGCGGAGAAGGTAGTGGGATGTCGAGATGGTCAGTGATCTGTTTTGTTGACTTGGCTTTCGAAGACCTTAGATAGGCAGGGCAGGATGGAATTAGGTCTGTAACAGTTTGGTCCAGGGTGTCTCCCCCTTTGAAAGAGGGATGACCGCGGCAGCTTTCCAATCTCTGGGATTCCAGATTATACGAAGGAGAGGTTGAACAGGCTGGTAATAGGGGGTGCAACAATGGCGGCGGACAGTTTCAGAAATAAGAGGGTCCAGATTGTCAAGCCCAGCTGATTTGTATGGGTCCAGGTTTTGCAGCTCTTTCAGAACATCTGCTATCTGGATTTGGGTAAAGGAGAAGCTGGGGAGGCTTGGGCGAGTAGCAGTGGGGGGGGCGGAGCTGTTGGCCAAGGTTGGAKTAGCCAGGAGGAAGGCATGRCCAGCCGTTGAGAAATGCTTGTTGAAGTCTTCGATTATCACGGATTTATCGGTATACCCTCTATATAGGTAATTTTACAGTATACCCTATTTATAGGTATTTTTACAGTATACCCTCTATATAGGTAATTTTACAGTATACCTTCTATATAGGTCTCATTGGTTTACAGTACATGCCTCTAATGTACATGCTAACTCCAAAAGATACTATGTCAAAATGTTCTCACTGGTTGAATCAGCAACTCAATCAGTATTCATATGTCAAATGCTGCTATGAGTCCCTTACAGTTCCATATTCCAGGTCAGCATCAGCTGCAGCATCCCATTCACATTTTGCATTATAGTGAGTCATAGTGATACAAAGTAGCATGCTATATTTCATCCCAATGTGTACTCAGACGCACACGATTCGCACATGTGTGAGTGTGTGGTGCATACAAGCAGACACACAAACTGACACTTTCTCAGTTACCTCAGAATGGTAAGTGTTTCATTCCCCCTCTTCCTGCTGGGACCATGAGGGAATACCACCAACACAACGCACAGGCCTTCTCCTATCATCCATCAGCGTCAATGACCTCTCGTTGATGTCATGGGGAAGGGGGTTATGGTCTCTGGAAAACAATATTGGAAGTGAATAGAGACTTTAGACATTAGTGCAGAGGTATACTGTAGGCTACCACTACACTCCAAAACTGGTGATGCACAACACGATTTAGATGGCTGATATTCCATCTTATACAGTACATACCAGTAGTAACAGTATTATTATACCAGTTAACTTTTCACATTGGTTGTCATTGTTCATGCTCATTTTCATAAATTCCACCAAGGAAAGCTATGTAATTGCAAAAAGCGCCCGAGTTCTTTCAATACCTGTTTGAAATTCGTAGACATGTTGACTTGTGAGTGAATCCAATTGAGGTTTTTCTAAGTTCACTCAGATTGATGTTGAAAGTCATCTAAGGTTTACAAGACAGACCAAAGTAAATACAAACCAACAGGACAATAGGCCTGTTAAAGCAAACTAACATTGCTTTAACAAAAGCCCAAAATGATTTGATTCATTAACTAATTTACTTGATCATTGGTAGTTTATGTTTCTTATTAATAATGTAATTATTTTTATCATCAATGTGAGCTGCTCCACGGCACAACCATGTTGTTTGAACTGCACGCTTTTGCTACCCGACAGATAATATTCTGCTCAAACTAGGCTATGAGTGCGGCATTTGTATTTGTATTTATTAAGGATCCCCATTAGTTCCTGCCAAATCAGCAGCTACTCTCCCTGGGGTCCAACAATATTAAGGCAGTTATATACAATTACACTTTTCAGAACAAATTTGGTGTGTTCGCTCAGGCCACTAGTCTACTACTTCATATCTACAACACATCTAGTGTATTCCCTCAGGCCACTAGTCTACTACCACATATCAACAACAYATGTAGTGTGTTCCCTCAGGCCACTAGTCTACTACCACATATCTACMWCATGCTTTGCCAATAACAGCTAATTTTCTGTTTTCCCCTCCCCACTCAGATCACTCCCAGAAACTAATAGCAATTTCTTGCTTGAGAAATTGTTCCTTGCTAAGAAGCTAATTTTGTTTATTTTTGACAATTTTAATGGAAAATAATCACAGTACGATACTTAATTGTTACCCAGAAAAAAATTGGCTGCATTGGACCTTTAAGCTAACAAAGGGTACGCTTTTTGCATTTTTTTCCAACCAGGGGTCTGGTGTACCCCCGCACATCCCTCAATTCGAGAAGTGATGGTATATCTGTATCATGTACAGTTGAAGTCGGAAATTTACATACACATAGGTTGGAGTCATTRAAACTCGTTTTTMAACCACTCCMYWMATTTCTTKTTAACAAACTMTAGTTTTGGCAAGTCGGTTAGGACATCTACTTTGTGCATGACACAAGTACATTTTCCAACAATTGTTTACAGACAGATTATTTCACTTATAATTTACTGTATCACAATTCCAGTAGGTCAGAAGTTTACATACACCAAGTTGACTGTGCCTTTAAACAGCTTGGAAAATTCCAGAAAATTATGTCATGGCTTTAGAAGCTTCTGATGAGCTAATTGACATAATTTGAGTCAATTGGAGTGTACCCTGTGAGATGTAATTTTCAAAGCCTATCCTTCAAACTCAGTGCCTCTTTGCTTGACATCATGGGAAAATCAAAAGAAATCAGCCAGACCTCCACGAGTCTGGTTCACTCTTGGGAGCAATTTCCAAACGCCTGAAGGTACCACGTTCATCTGTACAAACAATAAGTACGCAAGTATAAGACATCATGGGACCACACAGCCGTCAATAATAACCGCTCAGGAGGAGACTCGTTCTGTCCTAGAGATTAAACACCCTTTGTGCGAAAAGTGCAAAATCAATCCCAGAACAACAGCAAAGGACCTTGTGAAGATGCTGAGAAACTGTACAAAAGTATCTTATATAACCAGTAAAACGAGTTCTATATCACATAACCTGAAAGGCCGCATCAGCAGGAAGAAGCCACTGGGTTCAAAACCCGCCATTAAAAGCCAGACTATGGTTTGCAACTGTACATGGACAAAGATGTAACTTTGGAGAAATGTCCGCTGGTCTGATGAAACAAAATTAAGAACTATTTGGCCATAATAGACAAATTGTTTTAGTTTGCAGCACTAGGTTTTGGGGGTAGCTTTGCTGCAGGAGGAACTGGTGCACTTCACAAAATAAGATGACATCATGAGGTAGGAAAATTATGTGGATATATTGAAGCAACATCTCAAAGACATCAGCCAGGAAGTTAAAGCCTTTGTCGCAAATGGGTCTTCCAAATGGACAAGACCCCAAAGCATACTTCCCAAAGTTTGGCAAAATGGCTTCAGGACAACAATGGTCAAGGTATTGGAGTGGCCATCACAAAAGCCCTGACCTCAATCCTAAATCGAACATTTGTGGCAGACATGGGGAAAGCGTGTGTGACCAAGGAGGCCTACAAACCTGACTCAGTTACACCAGCTTTGTCAGGAGGAATGGGCCAAAATTCACCAACCTTAGTGTGGGAAGCTTGTGGAAGGCTACCTGAAATGTTTGACACAAGTTAAACAATTTAAAGGCAATGCTACCAAATACTAATTGAGTGTATGTAAAATTCTGACCCACTGGGAATGTGATGAAAGAAATAAAAGCTGAAATAAATCATTCTCTCTACTATTTTTCTGATATTTCACATTCTTAAAATAAAGTGGTGATCTTAACTGACCTAAAACAGGGCATTTTTACTAGGATTAATTGTCAGGAATTGTGGAAAACTGAGTTTAAATGTATTTGGCTAAGGTGTATGTAAACTTCCGACTTCAACTGTATGTGAATGTGCTGTTTTTTACATTACAAGGAACACTGTTTATTCCAGCCAATCTCAATGGGAAACTGTCTCTCATCTCTGGGATGTAATACTAACCTAGAATACTGAGACAGATGTGTCTGAGGTACCGCCAGGTGGACCGATGGATTTACCTGCTGTTCTCTAGAGATAAGAAAATATTGGGCAGAATATGGAGAGGGAATATGGGAAAGCAGAGAGGGAAGTGAGAAAAAAGTATGCTAACTACAGATGTAGGATCTTAATTTGATCACCCAGATGCATGAGAACTACAAGAAAACTTGTAATGGATTTGAGGTTTAAAAAGGCTTCTGAAATGTGTAATWTCTACTTTGACATTTTAGACTTGATTTTCCTTATTAAAAATGTCTGTTAATTATAATCCACATAATATTTCACATATCCTGTTGATGCAGGATGATTTTCYTGCTGTAGCAAACTGGCTCAAATTAAGATCCTACATCTGTATGACTGCAATGTGCTGAGATAACATGCTGTTTCTATTTGGTAGTGAGGAGAAATATGGGAAAAGCAGAGGAGAGGGAGGATAGTATGCTAACTGTGGCTGCCATTTTAGTTGATCACATGCTTGATTTTGGGCCTTCTTCTCAGTAGCCGGCTATAAATCAGACTAAACCACATTTCTCGGCTGAAGAAGAGGTATTTTGTTTTTTAGAAAGTTTTCAAACATGGTAGAAATCAGTGGATTGAACTTTCCACATGGGGAATTCCATTTKGTTCTGCACTAACATAAAGAAAGGAAAGAAAATCCTTAATTGAAACTGCKTGTCTCAGTCTGACAGACTAAAAAAGCATCCCTGCACAAAATTACATTGTGGTGAGTTTAGTTTTAGCATGGGGGGAGAGTGTGAGTCCTCCGTAAGATGGGAACATTTTCCTCCCAGAGTACCGAGCTTCTCCACTACCCTTCCTGGAGTCAATGGGGATGTTTCCATTCCTTCTTTCTCTCATTAAATTKTTGTCTGTTTGTCTCTCTCTCTCTACATCCCTTTCGATCTCCCTCTATCTCTCTCTTTCTRTCTCTTTGTCCCCCTTTCTCTCTCCATTTCTTATTTTTGCCTTCTGCCTCTTCTTTCCCCTTCTCTCAGACTCACTCAATACGGAAGTGGTCAGATGATGCGGATGCTACACTACAGGACTGTTTTGCTAGCACAGACTGGAATATGTTCCGGGATTCATCCAAAATGGCATTAAAAGAATACACCACCTCAGACATCGGCTTCATCAATAAGTGCATTGATGACGTCGTCCCCACAGTGACTGTACATACATATCCCAACCAGAAGCCATGGATTACAGGCAACATCCTCATCGAGCTAMAGGCTAGAGCTGCCGCTTTCAAGGAGCGGGAGACTAATCCGGACGCTTATAAGAAATCCTGCTATGCCTTCAGACGAACCATCAAACAAGCAAAGTGTCAAAACAGGATTAAGATTTAATCCTGCTACACTGGCTCTGACGCTCGCCGGATGTGGCAGGGTTTGAAAACAATTATGGACTACAAAGGGAAACCCAGAAGTGAGCTGCCCAGTGACGCGAGCCTACCAGACAAGCTAAATGCCTTTGATGCTCGCTTCGAGGCAACCAACACTGAAGCATGCACGAGAGCACCAGCTGTTCTGGATGACTGTGTGATAACGCTCTCGGTAGCCAATGTGAACAAACCCTTTTTTATTTCACTAGGCAAGTCAGTTAAGAACAAATTCTTCTTTACAATGACAGCCTAGGAACAGTGGGTTAACTGTTAACTGCAGAACAACAGATTTTTTACCTTGTCAGCTCAGGGATTCTGTCTAGCAACCTTTCGGTTACTAGTCCAACGCTCTAACCACTAGGCTACCTGCCGCCCCTTTACACAGGTCAACATTCACAAAGCCGCTGGGCCAGACGGATTACAAGGCCGTGTACTCAAAGCATGCTGTCAAGTGTCTTCACTGACATTTTCAACCTCTCCCTGACCGAGTATGTAATATCTACATGTTTCAAGCAGACCACCATAGTCCCTGTGCCAAAGGAAGCGAACGTAACCTGCCTAAATGATTACCGCCCCATGGCACTCACGTCGGTAGCCATGAAGTGCTTTGAAAGGCTGTTCATGGCTCACATCAATTGCATCCTCCCGGACACCCTAGACCAACTCCAATTCACATACAACCCCAACAGATCCATAGATGACGCAATCTCAATCGCACTCYACACCTTCCTTTCTCACCTGGACAAAAGGAACACCTATGTGAGAATGCTGTTCATCGACTACAGCTCAGCGTTTAACACCATAGTGCCCACGAAGCTCATCACTAAGCTAAGGACTCTGGGACTAAACACCTCCCTCTGCAACTGGATCCTGGACTTCCTGACGGGCCGCCCCAAGGTGGTAAGAATAGGCAACAATACGTCTGCCACGCTGATCCATAACATTGGGGCCACTCAGGGGTGTGTACGTAGTCTCCTCCTGTATTTCCTGTTCACCCACGACTGCATGGCCAAACATGACTCCAACACCATCATTAAGTTTGCTGACGACACAACAGCGGTAGGACTGATCACCGACAAAGATGAGACGGCCTATAGGGAGGAGGTCAGGGAACTGTCAGTGTGGTGCCAGTGTGGTGCCCTCATTTTGAGCAAGACAAATTACCTGATCGTGGACTACAGAAAAAGGTGGGCCGAACAGGCCCCMATTAACATTGACGGGTCTGTAGTGGAGCGGGTCGAGAGTTTCAAGTTCCTTGGTGTCCAAATCACCAACRAACTATCATGGTCCAAACATACCAAGACAGTCGTGAAGAGGGCACGTCAAAATCTTTTCCCCCTCAGGAAACTGAAAAGATTTTGCATGGGCCCCCAGATCCTCAAAAGGTTCTACAGCTGCACCATCGAGAACACCCTGACCGGTTGCATCACCGCCTGGTATGGCAACTGCTCGGCATCTGACCGTAAGGCGCTACAGAGGGTAGTGCGAACGGCCCAGTACATCACTGGGGCCACGCTTCCTGCCATTCAGGACATATGTAATAGGCGGTGTCAGAGGAAAGCCCATAAAATTGTCAGAGACTCCAGTCACCCAAGTTATAGATTGTCTTCTCTGCTACCGCACGGCAAGCGGTACCAGAGCGCCATGTCTAGGACCAAAAGGCTCCACAACAGCTTCTACCCCCAAGCCATTAGACTGCTGAACAATTCATAAAAATCGCCACAGGACAATTTACATTGACACCCCACCCCCCCTCTTGTTCACTGCTGCTACTCACTGTTTGTATGTTACCTATGCATTGTCACTTCGCCCCCACCTACATGTACAGATTACCTCGACTAGCCTGTACCCCTGCACACTGACTCGGTACCGGTGCCCCCTGTATATAGCCTCGTTATTGTTATTCTTATTATGATACTTTTTATTATTACTTTTATTTAAGCCTACTTGGCAAATATTTTCTTCTTCCTGAACTGCACTGTTGGTTAAGGCCTTGTAAGTAAGCATTTCACGGTAAAGTCTACAGTTGTTGTATTTGGCGCATGAGGCAAATTAAGTTTGACTTGATTTGAACGTCTCTCTTGAGCCGCCTCAGTATTTATGAGTGCTTGCCTTGCACTGTGGCATCAGGTAACCGGGGTACCTGAAGAGATTTCCAGACCAGTTTCTCTATGAGCTTATTTGCCCCAATAATGTTCACATACTCACCGGTTGACATGGGCCTCGGTGTAATGTGTGGCCTTGGCGTAATGCACATTGCCTGAGAATGTATCACCCCAAACTGTACAATGTACTATAAGTTAGGGTTTGCAGTTGAGGGCAATCTGAATACAGTTTAAAAATGCAGACTGAATTGAGCTCCATTTCACGTTTGTTGAAACAATAGAGGAATGTGGTGTGATTCAGTCTGTATTTCAATGTAATAGTGCCTGTGTGTAGCTGGTGTAGAGGAGTCAGGTGCAGGACAGCAGATATGAGTATTAAACGTAATTTACTCAAAATTCCACAAATACAACACAATAAATCGAGCCCACAAATAACGGACTGTATTACAAACAAACAATCACTCACAAACAACCATGGGGGAACAGAGGGTTAAATAATGAACAAGTAATTGGGGGATTGAAACCAGGTGTATAAGACAAGGACAAAACAAATGGAAAATTAAAAGTGGATTGGCGATGGCTAGAAGGCCGGTGACATCGACCGCCGAACGCAGCCCGCACAAGAAAAGGGACAGACTTCGGCGGAAGTTGTGACAGTACACCCCCCTTGACGCGCGGCTCCAGCAGCGCGCCGACACCAACCTCGGGGACGACCCGGAGGACGAGGCGCAGGGCGATCCAGATGGAGACGGTGGAACTCCAGCACCAACGAAGGGTCCAAGACTTCCTCCACCGGCACCCAGCATCTCTCCTCCGGACTGTACCCCTCCCACTCCACGAGGTACTGAAGGCCCCTCGCCCGATGCCTCGAGTCCAGGATKGCTCGAACAGCATACGCCGGGGCCCCCTCGATGTCCAGAGGGGACGGAGGAACCTCCCGCACCTCAGACTCCTGGAGTGGACCAGCCACTACCAGCCTGAGGAGAGACACATGGAACGAGAGATTAATACGGTAATCTGGGGGAAGCTGGAACCTGTAGCATACCTCGTTCAGTCTCCTCAGGACTTTGAATGGCCCCACTAACCGCGGGCCCAGCTTCCGGCAGGGCAGGCGGAGGGGCAGGTTTCGGGTCGAGAGCCAGACCCTCACTGCGGTGGCGGTCGGCGCTTGCCTCACTGCCCACTGCAGGTGCACATGGGCGGCATCCCAGGTATCCTCCGAGCGCTTAAACCATTCATTCACCGCAGGAGCCTTGATCTGGCTCTGATGCCAAGGTGCCAGAACCGGCTGATACCCCAGTACGCACTGGAAGGGGGATAAGTTAGTGGAGGAGTGGCGGAGTGAGTTTTGGGCCATCTCTGCCCAGGGGATGAACGTCGCCCACTCCCCCGGCCGGTCCTGACAATATGACYGCAGAAACCTACCCACATCCTGGTTTACTCTCTCCTGAGTTGAGGCTGACCGAGACCCCCAGACGTTCCATGAACGCCCTCCAGACCCTGGACGTGAACTGGTGACCCCGATCAGAGACTATGTCCTCAGGCACCCCGTAGTGCCGGAAGACGTGAGTGTACGCAGTCTGTATGGCCGTAGGGAGACCTGGCAAAGTGAGGAGACGGCAGGACCAATCCAATCCACAAAGACCAGGATTGTGGTGTTGCCCTGTGTGAGAGGAAGATCCGTCAGGAAGTTCACCGACAGATGCGACCACGGCCGTTGTGGAACGGGTAGGTGTTGTAACTTCCCTCTGGGCAGGTGCCTGGGAGCCTTGCACTGGRCGCACAACRAGCAGGAGGAAACATAAACCCTCACGTCCTTGGCCAAGGTGGACAACCAGTACTTCCCACTAAGACAGCGCACCGTCCGACCRATGCCAGGATGACCAGAGGAGGATGACGTGTGGGCCCAATAGATCAACCGGTCGCGGACTGCAGACGGAACGTACAGACGCCCAACTGGACACTGGAGAGKAGTGGGCTCTGTACGTAAAGCTCGATGTCCGAGTCCAGCTCCCACACCACCGGTGCCACAAGGCAAGAGGCCGGGAGAATGGGAGTGTGATCTATGGACCGCTCCTCTGTGTCATWCATCCGGGACAGTGCGTCTGCCTTAGCGTTCTGGGAACCTGGTCGGTAGGACAGGGTGAAAACAAAACGGGTGAAAAACATGGCCCACCTTGCCTGGCGAGGGTTCATTCTCCTCGCCGCCCGTATGTACTCCAGATTGCGGTGGTCAGTCCAGATGAGAAAAGTGTGTCTCGCCCCCTCAAGCCAATGTCTCCACGCCTTCAGAGCCTTGATGACAGCCAACAGCTCCCGGTCCCCCACATCATCATTTTGCTCCGCCGGGCTGAGCTTCTTCGAAAAGAAGGCACAGGGGGGAGCTTCGGTGGCGTACCAGAGCGCTGAGAGAGCACGGCTCCTATCCCAGCCTCGGACGCGTCAACCTCCTCTATGAACGCCAAAGAGCGATCCGGATGAACCAGCAGGGGAGCCGAGGTAAACAGAGCCCTCAGGTGACCAAAGGCCCTGTCCGCCTCAGCCGACCACTGCAGTCGCACCGGTCCCCCCTTCAGCAGTGAGGTAATGGGAGCCGCTACCTGACCAAAGCCCCGGATAAACCTCCGGTAGTAGTTGGCAAACCCTAGGAACCGCTGAACTTCCTTTACCGTGGTGGGAGTCGGCCAATTACGCACGGCTGAAATGCGGTCACTCTCCATCTCCACCCCTGATGTGGAAATGCGGAACCCTAGGAAGGAGACTGACTGTTGGAAGAACATACATTTCTCAGCCTTGACGTACAGGTCATGCTCCAACAGTCGACCAAGCACCCTGCGCACCAGGGACACATGCTCGGCGCGTGTAGCGGAGTATATCAGAATGTCGTCGATATACACCACTACACCCTGCCCATGCAGGTCCYGGAAAATCTCATCAACAAAGTCCTGGAAGACTGATCGAGCATTCATAAACCCGTACGGCATGACGAGGTACTCATAGTGCCCTGAGGTGGTACTAAATGCCGTCTTCCACTCGTCCCCCTCCCGGATACGCACCAGGTTGTAAGCGCTCCTGAGATCCAATTTTGTGAAGAAGCACGCCCCGTGCATTGACTCGATCGCACTGGCGATGAGAGGCAGCGGGTAGCTGTACCTCACAGTGATCTGATTGATAACTCGATAGTGAATACACGGGCGCAGACCTCCATTCTTCTTCTTCACAAAAAAGAGACTTGAGGAGGCAGGTGAAGTGGAGGGCCGAATGTTTCCCTGCCCCAAGGATTCGGAGACATWYGTTTCCATAGCCGCCGTCTCCTCCTGTGAAAGAGGATACACGTGACTCCTGGGAAGTGCTGCATCTACCAGGAGATTTATTGCACAATCCACCCGTCGATGGGGTGGTAATTGAGTCGCCCTCTTCTTACAGAAGGTGAGAGCCAAATCGACATATTCTGAGGGGATGCGCATGGTGGAGACCTGATCTGGACTTTCCGTCGTAATCGCACAGATGGAAATTCCTACACACCTCCCTGAGCACTTTCGTGACCACCCCTTGAGAGCCCTCTGCTGCCACGAAATAGTGGGGTCATGACAGGTTAACCAAGGTCGGCCCAGTACCACGGGTAACGCAGGAGAATCAATAAGGGAGAGACTGATTCTCTCCTTGTGACCCTCCTGCGTAACCATTCCTAGAGGAGGGGTGGCCTCCCTAATCAATCCTGACCCTAATGGTGGACTATCTAGGGCGTGCACAGGGAAGGGCATATCCACAGGAACAAGGGGGATCCCTAAACTGTGGGCAAATGAACGGTCAATAAAATTCCCAGCTGTGCCTGAATCTACGAGCGCCTTATGCTGGGAATGGAAAACTCAGTAAATAAAAAAACACATACATGTGAGCAACAGGGGGATCTGGGTGAGCCTGGTGCCGACTCACCTGGGGTGACACGATAGTGCCCTGCCTGCTGCCTCGACTCCCTGAGGAACCGCCCCAGCACCGACCAGCAGTGTGCCCTCTGCGGCCACAGATGGTGCAGGGAATGGCCCCTCCTCCGGTCGCTCTAAGCGCAGCACCTCCCAGCTCCATGGGCGTCGGAGAYGAGGTACTGGGGGATGGAACTGACAGGCCCCGATCCGGACGTCCGCGGGTAGCTAGCAGGTTGTCCAGCCGGATGGACAGGTCCACCAGCTGGTCCAACGTGAGGGTGGTGTCTCGGCAGGCCAACTCCCGACGGACGTCCTCGCGCAGACTGCACCGGTAGTGATCGATCAGGGCCCGGTAGGAACCCCTGGCATSCGGCAGCCGTCCCATCATACTCCCTCGGGAGCGCGAGCCGAATCCCGCTGGGTCCGGGTGAAGGAGGGGTGGACAGTGGGGCCTGCTGTAGTGGGGCTGGTGGAGGCGCTGGAAGACCTCCTCCTCTCTACCAATTATCCATCGTCTGCAGCACGCGATCCATGGCGTTGCCCAGACGTTGCAACATGGTCGCATGCTGCTGGACGCGCTCCTCTATCACCACACGGAGGGCGTCTGCTCCTGCTGACTCCATTCGGTGGTGAGTGATTCTGTAATAGTGCCTGCGTGTAGCTCGTGTAGAGGARTCAGGCGCAGGACAGCAGATATGAGTAATAAACGTAATTTACTCAAAATTCCACAAAATCAACACAATTAATCGAGCCCACAAATAACRGACTGTATTACAAACAAACAATCACTCACAAACAACCATGGAGGAACAGAGGGTTAAATAATGAACAAGTAATTGGGGGATTGAAACCAGGTGTGTAAGACRAGGACAAAACAAATGGAAAATGAAAAGTGGATTGGCGATGGCTAGAAGGCCGGTGACGTCGACCGCCGAACGCCGCCCGCACAAGGAGAGGGACCGACTTCGGCGGAAGTCGTGACATTCAAGTCTAGATCTTTGTAGTTTTTATAGAAGAATTCAAACTACTGATCTCATGCCGGACTCATACTTTGTTTATTAAAGCTAGCCGGATATATAAACAGCTTCAATAAAGATAATTTGAGGGGAATAGAAGGGAACAACAAAAGATTAAAGGAGTTCGAAATAAACTGTGAATATAAGCCATGAAGCCCCTTTTTCGGCAGATGTTTTTCTGGCATGGAACCAAATTGGAGATGGACAGCCTGCCAGGGCGACAGGAAATATGGCTTATGTTAAACAGCCTAATAGTTTCTGAGTTCCTCTGCATATTTCTCAAACTTTGAAACCCTCTGCCATGTAGAACATCATCTGGTCTGGTGTAATCCATTTTATCAAATGTAACATTCAATTATTTTCTATTAATGAAATTGCTTCAGAGAAAGATATTTCGTAATGTATTATTTGTTAAACAAAACCTCATTCTCTTCCCCTCTGTTTGAGGTTTTGTGAGTGGGAACTATGGTTCCCGGGTGAGTCTGTCAGAACCTTGGGTTGTGTCTTGTGGCTTCTTCTAACATGCAACTCAATGAACATAAATAATGTCAAAAGAGCAGCTCTTTTAGAGGATTTGTGAAATACCATTCTGAATTTCTGCTCAGAAAAATCTGATCTGTGAACAGTTTTATTCACTCCTGTCTCACTGGAGGTTCATAGATTGGTCATGACTCATATCTGGTGACGTGTTTCAAAATTGAGTTTTATCCATACCAGCTGTCTTCATTCTTTTTGCTCTCACTTCTCTCTGTCAAGAATGAACTAGTTGAACTGTCGGTTCCCTTATAGCATTGGAGGAACTGTGTACAGTATCTCTATACAAACAGTATTTAACTCTCCCACAACCTTTGTTTAGAGAAAGAAAAACCAGCTGCATGTACAGCCATAAAAATATAAACAAGTTGGAAAAACTCTTAGCTCTGCCATAGACATAAAGTAAGAACAAGTTCCACCTTTGCCCAGCTGTGAAGAAGGATTCAATTGATGAATGTGTCACACTGCAGAGCACTCCCAGAGAAATTGCTCACTGTCTGGTATGCTTTCTCTCCCCCTGTGTTTAGTTGTGTCATGCCTGCCAGCAGAGCAGCAGCAGCACATTATCTGAAGTCAGGGAAGAATCCAGTCATATTTTCCATCTACCCAGTGTGTCTGGCTCTGTATGTCTGAGTGGTGGAGGGGGAGTGTGGGTGGACTGGAGAACACGGAGGGAGGGAGAGAGGGATGGAGGGAGAGAAGAGGGAGGGAGCTCTCCAGAGACGCCAAGTTCCAGAGAAGGAGAAAAAAACTGGAAAAAGACCGTTGCTACAATGAATGTTCAGGCTCAGTTGAAGACAGAAAACACAAARCTCACAATGAGGTTTTACCAGCATGTCTAATGTCTTCCTACACACTGCTTTGTTGAAATGCAACTCAACCTAATATTCTAAAAAACATTAGGGTTCGTGTTGAACTGTTCTCTTGTGAAGGATGAGAAGCAGAATGGTTAGGATTTTTCAGTTCTTTTCTCATGGCCTGCTGAGGAGGTAGCACCATAAGGAGAGGATCTTTGTGAAAACAGAAGACATGTTTTTATAGGCTCTTATTTTTCGACAGCAGCAGGAAGTCTTCAAGATAAAGTGTTGTTGTTTTTTTCATTCCTTTCACTTTTTTACACATTCATTGGTGGCAAAATCTCGGCGATTCAATCATACTGTACCTCAACGAAGAAAGCTCTCATTAAATAAAGAGCGTATAAGTCATCCCAGCACCCACTAATTACATGGATCCACCACAACCTGTTGAATGAGGTGGTAATCTGTCCACAAGTACAGTATAGTCAAATCAAATCAAATCAAATGTTATTGATCACATACACATGGTTAGCAGATGTTAATGCGAGTGTTTTGCGAAATGCTTATGCTTCTAGTTCCGACAGTGCAGTAATATCCAACAAGTAATCTAACAATTCCACAACAACTACCTTATACACACAAATGTAAAGGGACGGAATAAAAATATGCACATATAAATATATGGATGAGCGATGGCCGAGCGGCATAGGCAAGATGGAATAGATGGTATAAAATACAATATATACGTATGAGATGAGTAATGTAACATATGTAAATATTATTAAAGTGGCATTTTTTAAAGTGACTAGTGATCCATTTATTAAAGTGGCCAATGATTTGAGTCATTATGTCTTTATGTAGGCAGTGTGTGTGTGTGTGTGTGTGTGTGTGTGTTGGTGTGTGTGTGTGTGTGTGTGTGTGTGTGTGTGTGTGTGTGTGTGTGTGGTGTGTGTGTGTGTGTGTGTGTGTGTGTGTGTGTTGTGTGTGTGTGTGTGTGTTGTGTGTGTGTGTGTGTGTGTTGTGGTGTGTGTGTGTGGTGTGTGTGTGTGTGTGTGTGTGTGTGTGTATCAGGAGATTAACAGAGAGAGAGAGAGCGAGAGAGAGAGCAAGAAAGAGAAGAGAAAGAGAAAGAGAAAGAGAAGAGAGAGAAAGAGAAAGAGAGAGAGAGAGAGAGAGAGAGAGAGAGGAGAGAGAGAGAGAGAGAGAGAGAGAGAGAGGAAGGAGAGAGAGGAGAACACTGGATTCGTTAGCAGAAATGAGCTACAGTTGTCTGGCTGGCTAGAGAGTGCAGGGCGGCTCTGCTGGAGGTCCCAAGGGTTTCCTTATGAGTCACTATAACATGACATAGGCCTGAAACAATCTACCACACACCCCACCTGAAGATAACCTCTGCACACTTGGGGTCCATGAACATTTCAGATGTGTTGGGGCAAGCTTTAGGGAGTGACCCTCGTCAGAGCCTTACATACCAGTGTATCAAGAACACTTCTATGCACTTCTCAGCTCCACTAATTCTTCCTCCTGAGGGTGCTGTATTAATCTATGTTACACAGAACATATCTGCTTCTAGGGTGGTTTGGAAAAATAACTGCAGAGATTCTGGAATATGTCTGCTTGTGGCAAGTTGCTCAGCATTTAAAGAAAAAGGGCGCCAAATTCAAACAACAGAAATATCATAATTAAAATTCCTCAAGCATACAAGTATTTCACACCATTTTAAAGATACACTTCTTGTTAATCCCACCACGGTGTCCGATTTCAAAAAGGCTTTACAGCGAAAGCACCACAAACGATTATGTTAGGTCACCGCAAAATCACAGAAAACCAAAGCCATTTTTCCAGTGAAATATAGCAGTCACAAAAAGCAGAAATAGAGATAAAATTAATCACTAACCTTTGATGATCTTCTTCAGATGACATAGGACTTCATGTTACACAATACATATATGTTTTGTTCAATAAAGTTCATATTTATATCCAAAAACCTCAGTTTACATTGGCGCCATGTTCAGAAATGCCTCCAAAATTTCCGGAGAAATTGCAGAGAGCCACATCAAATAACAGAAATACTCATCATAAACTTTGATGAAAGATACATGTTTAACATAGAATTAAAGATAAACTTGTTCTTATTGCAACCTCTGTGTCAGATTTCAAAAAAGCTTTACGGCAAAAGCACAATATTCAATAATCTGAGAACAGCGTTCAGCCACAATAGGAAGCCATACAGTTACCCGCCAAATTGTGGAGTCAACAAAAGTCATAAATAGCATTATAAATCTTCACTTACCTTTGCTGATCTTCATCGGAATGCACTCCCAGGAATCCAAGTTCCACAATAAATGTTCGTTTCGTTCGGTTATGTCCATCATTTATGTCCAAGTAGCTACTTTTGTTAGCGCGTTTGGTAAACAAATCCAAAGTCACGAAGCGCGTTCACTAAAAGCAGACGAAATGTCAAAAAGTTCTGTAACAGTCAGTAGAAACATGTCAAACGATGTATTGAATCAATCATTAGGATGTTTTTAACATAAATCTTCAATAATGTTCCAACCGGAGAATTCTATTGTCTTCAGAAGTGCGATGGAACAGAGCTCGCTCTCACGTGAACGCACATGGTCAGCCCATGTTCAGGTCATGGTAGACCTTACTCAATCCCCTCTCATTCGGCCCCCCTTCACAGTAGAAGCATCAGACAAGGTTCTAACAAAATTACCCATATCCCACTGTGTATTCGATAGGCGATGAGTTGAAAACCTACAAACCTCAGATTTCCCACTTCCTGGTTGTATTTTTTTCTCAGGTTTTTGCCTGCCATATGAGTTCTGTTATACTCACAGACATCATTCAAACAGTTTTTGAAACTTCAGAGTGTTTTCTATCCAATACTACTAATAATATGCATATATTAGCAACTGGGACTGAGGAGCAGGCAGTTTACTCTAGGCACCACTGGGCACCTTTTCATCCAAGCTACTCAATACTGCACCTGCAGCCATAAGAAGTTAAGTCTGTGCGGTGCTCGAGTTTCTTGTTTTGTTTTATGTTGCGTTTATTTATTAAAACATTCACTCCCTGAACTTGCTTCCCGACTCTCAGCGCACATCGTTACAGTTTCAAAGTAGGATTAAAACTGATTTAATTGTCAGGTTTTGTCAACCATTCTACACAAAATTCTATTAATATCAATGTGGAAATTATATATTTTTTTTGATAAATATAGTTGTTGTATAAGTATTCAGCCCATTTGATTTGGCAAGCCTAAATTAGTTCAGGAGTCAAATTTGGCTTAACAAATCACGTAATAAGTTACATGGACTTACTCTGTGTGAAATAATAGGGGTTGACATGATTTTTGAATGACTAACCCTTCCTCTGTCCCCCATACCAAGCCAAGTTAAACCGACCATTTCGAATCCCACCGTACCTTCTCTGCTATGCAATCTGGTTTCCGAGCTGGTCATGGGTGCACCTCAGCCACCCTCAAGGTCCTAAACGATATCATAACCGCCATCTAAAGAGACAATACTGTGCAGATGAACAGAGTTCAGTGTGTCAAATCGGAGGGCCTGTTGTCTGGACCTCTGGCAGTCTCTATGGGGGTGCCACAGGGTTAAATTCTCGGGCCGACTTTCTTTTCTGTATAAATCAATAATGTCGCTCTTGCTGCTGGTGATTCTCTGATCCACCTCTATGCAGACGACACCATTCTGTATACTTCTGGCCCTTCTTTGGACACTGTGTTAACTAACCCCCAGACGAGCTTCAATGCTATACAACTCTCCTTCCGTGGCTTACAACTACTCTTAAATGCAAGTAAGGTGGAGTAACTCTTCAAGATCACGGTCGAACCAGGTGCTGAACTTGTTTTTAATTCTCATTTTCTTTATGGGAGCGTGTTTGTTAAAAATACCACTGAAAATATCAAAAAAGAAGGTCCAAGCGTCTTCGACAGAGAGGATCAAGCTGATTCTATACCATTTTACAGAGGCCAGTTCATGAAGGAAGGCTTGCTCAGTAAAGTTTTTTAGCAAGCGTCTATAACAAATCAGGACAGGTCGTTTCACTGTGCAGCCATTACGAACACAGGCTGTAAAACAGTGATCACTAAGGTCATTACAGAAAACACCAGACTGATACCTATCAGGATTATTTGTGAGGATAACTTCGAGGAGCGTAGCCTTTTCTGGGTTTTTGGAGTCATACCTTGTGGGATTGGTAATAATCTGAGAAAGATTTAGAGAATCCCATTGCTTTAGGACTTGGTCAGGTGGTTTAAGCATGTCCCAATTTAGGTCACCAAGCAGGACAAATTCAGATTTAGTGCAAGGGGCCAGGAGAGAGCTTTTGGCAGGTAGGGTACAGGCCGGTGCTTATGGAGGACGGTAGCACCCAGCAACGGTCAACAAAGAGCTATTTGAAAGTTTAATGCTTAAAACCATAAAATCAAATTGTTTGGGGACAGACTTGGTGGAGACAACCGAGCACTGAAGGTGATCCTTGGTAAAGATTGCCACTCCACCCCCTTTGGAATATCTGTCTTGCCGAAAAAGGTTATTTACTTAGGGAGCTGAATACTTATGCATCGACTATATTTGTGTTACAAAAATTGTATTTATCTTTAAAGAATGTAAGAATTTGTTTTCCACTTTGACATTACAGAGTATTTTGTGTAGATTGTTGACAAATGACAATGAAATCATTTTGAGTCCCACTTTGTAACACAATAAAATGTAAGGGGTCTGGGGGGAATTCAGAAAATCCAAGGGCTCTGAATACTTTTGAAAGGCATTGTATTACGGCATTACGTTTTATTTTACACCATAACAGACATTAACATTTAAATGGTAAAATTTCAGGTAATCATATCCCAAATACAATTTGCCCATCCTAACCTACAATTTGTCTAGAACAGTTGGGATCACAAAAGATGACAGCCTTAACTTTGGAGGACATAAAATGTCTGCATGGAACCAGCCTTACCCAAAACTTGGGCTCCAATAATACGTTCAATCCAAAATCATAATTTGGACAATGGAATAATGTCATTAGGTAGTATTAATACTTTTTTTGTCAGTTGATACATCTGGGAACTCTTCTGTGCCTCTAGCTATGAATGATCCTCCCAGGGTTATAAGTAAAACCTTGTCCTTACAATGATTCATAGTATCCAACAGATTCTGGCATTTCAAGAATAATTTTGGTAATCCCCCCTCATCTCCCCTGTAACTATTCCCCAGGTCGTTGCTGTAAATGAGAAGGTGTTCTCAGTCGACTTACCTGGTAAACTAATAAGGGTTATATAAAAAATAAAAAAGCATTTGGAGTAAATCTACTATAAGCTCCAACCCTTACAAGTAGAAACACGTGGACGGAGACAGACGCTGCTTTCTGCAGTGTATAGCTCAGACGCTTGGAGAGGAATGCTCATTTAAAAAATATATATACTACCTTTAAAACTCTGCCTACTACAATGCTCCAATTATTAATAAGCTTTAGGCTTTAGTTCAATATTAGCTTCATGTTACTAAAAGTCTTCCAGGTGCTTCTTTGAAAACATATATTTACTACAATGTAGTTCTGGATTCTTTTCTATTGCCTTAAATCAAAAGGGAGAAGTGTTTTGCCAATAGTGTTTTGGCCATCATTCTCAACCTAGTGTATTCATTGGGGGATGGGTTATGGATTTCATGTGGAAACTATAAGTCATATCAGATCAGAATGTGGCATAACACCTCTCTCACTGTAGCAGCTGTGGCATAACACCTTCTCTCTCACTGTAGCAGCTGTGGCATAACACCTTCTCTCTCACTGTAGCAGCTGTGGCATTAACACCTTCTCTCTCACTGTAGCAGCTGTGGCATAACACCTTCCTCTCTCACTGTAGCAGCTGTGGCATAACACCTTCTCTCTCACTGTAGCAGCTGTGGCATAACACATTCTCTCTCACTGTAGCAGCTGTGGCATAACACCTCTCTCTCACTGTAGCAGCTGTGGCATAACACCTTCTCTCTCACCTGTAGCAGCTGTGGCATAACACATTCTCTCTCACTGTAGCAGCTGTGGCATAACACCTCCTCTCTCACTGTAGCAGCTGTGGCATAACACCTTATATCTCACTGTAGCAGCTGTGGCATAACACCTCTCTCACTGTAGCAGCTGTGGCATAATGTCTTCTCACTCATTGTTACACTTCAGTTATGACTTTTGTGGGGCAATGATGGGATTTCTTCTTTCTTCTTAGAGGATTCTGGGGCATATAATTCAAAAGAAGGGTATTCCTGCTCTTTCTTTTTTAAAGATTTTATGTTTAACTATGCAAGTCAGTTAAGAACACATTCTTATTTACAATGACAGCCTAGGAACAGTGGGTTAACTGCCTTGTTCAGGGGCAGAATAACAGATTTTTATCTTGTCAGCTCGGGGTTTCAATATAGCAACCATTCAGTTACTGGCCCAACGCTCTACCCACTAGGCTGCCTGCCGCCCCAAGATGTGGAGGCTATAATTCTCCATTGTTGACAACATTATCATAAGACAGTCATAAAGATGTCCTACCAAATCCTATTGTCAGACTTTTATTGTAATCTAATTCAAAAGTAAGGGAATCCTGTTCCTCCTTCTTGAAGATGTGAAGGCTGTCTTCATATTTGAATGCCTGTCTTCATATTTGAATTACAACATTACCATAAGACAGTCATAAAGATGTCCTCCTAATGCAGACTTTTATTTAAAATCCTACTGGCAGTTTGTGTGGCAGTTATTTTACCATTGAGAAAAAGGTTTTCCCAGCAGACCATGAAGACTGCTGAAACTCCACACTCTCGTCCAGTCTGTTTCCACACTAGCCACCAGTCTGAACTCTGACACTCAGCCCACAAAAATATAGATTACGGTATTTTCAGTCCAACAAAAACACCAACGATCACAAGCTCTGCTTAAAACTCAGTCCTGCCGGGCTTCCTCCTCTTTCCGCAAGAATGGCAATGTTTTAGCGTCTTTCAGTGTTCTTGAGTGTCTCGGCCTTGTCTCGGATATATTTGTACTTGGTCTTGACTCGGTCTCAGACAGTGAGGACTCGTAATTTCTTCCTGAGACCAGCCAAGACGAGCAGAGTAAAAAAACTCATAATTATCAACTTCCATTGAATCAGCGAATAAAACTGATTATATACACTCCTTTCTTGAAACAAAAATACAGTATATTAACAGCCTTAACATATATTATAGCCATGTTTGCGCAGTGGTGAACCTACAGGTCTTCACTGTGTGACAGGTTAGTTCAGTGGTGAACCTACAGGTCTTCAGTGTGTGACAGGTTAGTACAGTGGTGAACCTACAGGTCTTCACTGTGTGACAGGTTAGTACAGTGGTGAACCTGATAGGCTTCAGTGTGTGACAGGTTAGTTCAGTGGTGAACCTACAGGTTTCAGTGTGTGCACAGGTTAGTACAGTGGTGAACCTGCAGGTCTTCACTGTGTGACAGGTTAGTACAGTGGTGAACCTACAGGTTCTCAGTGTGTGACAGGTTAGTACAGTGGTGAACCTACAGGTCTTCAGTGTGTGACAGGTTAGTTTCAGTGGTGAACCTACAGGTCTTCAGTGTGTGACAGGTTAGTACAGTGGTGAACCTAACATGGTCTTCACTGTGTGACAGGTTGTCAGTGGTGAACCTAAGGCTTCTCATGTGTGACAGGTTAGTACAGTGGTGAACCTGCAGAGCTCGTCACTGTTGTGACAGGTTAGTACAGTGGTGAACCTGCAGGCTTCACTGTGTGACAGGTTAGTACAGTGGTACCCCTACAGGTCTTCACTGTGTGCAGGTTAGTACAGTGGTGAACCTACAGGTTCAGTGTGTGACAGGTTAGTACAGTGGTGAACTATAGCTTCAGTGTGTGACAGGTTAGTACAGTGGTGAACCTATAGGCTTCAGTGTGTGACAGGTTAGTTACAGTGGTGAACCTATAGCCTTCAGTGATGACAGGTTAGTACAGTGGTGAACCTACAGGCTTCACTGTGTGACAGGTTAGTACAGTGGTGACCCTATAGGCTTCAGTGTGTGACAGGTTAGTACAGGGGTGAACCTATAGGTCTTCAGTGTGTGACGGTTAGTAACAGTGGTGAACTATAGGCCGTCTGTGTGACAGTTAGTACAGTGGTGAACCTACAGGTCTTCAGGTGTGACAGGTTAGTACAGTGGTGAACCTATAGGCTCACCGGGTGGTGACGGTTAGTACAGTGGTGAACTATAGGCCGTCATGTGTGACAGTTAGTACAGTGGTGAACCTATAGGTCTTCAGTGTGTGACAGGTTAGTACAGTGGTAACCTACAGGTCTTTCACTGTGTGACAGGTTTAGTACAGTGGTGAACCTATCAGGTCACCGTGTGACAGTTAGTACAGTGGTGAACCTTATAGGCATCACTGTGTGACAGTTAGTAGCAGTGGTGAACTAAGGCTTCATGTGTGACAGGTTAGTACAGTGGTGAACCTACGGTCTTCAGTGTGTGACAGGTTAGTACAGTGGTGAACCTATAGGTTTCAGTGTGTGACAGGTTAGTACAGTGGTGAACCTATAGGCGTCACTGTGTGACAGGTTAGTATAAGCAGTGGTGAACCTACAGGTCTTCACTGTGTGACAGATTAGTACAGTGGTGAACCTACAGGTTTCACGTGTGTGACAGGTTAGTACAGTGGTGAAACTATAGGCCTTCAGTGTGTACCAGGTTAGTACAGTGGTGACCTACAGGTCTTCACTGTGTGACAGGTTGTAAGTGGTAACCTATAGGCTTCATGTGTGACAGGTAGTACAGTGGTGAACCTACAGGTCTTCACTGTGTTACAGGTTAGTACAGTGGTGAACCTATAGGCTTCAGTGTGTGACAGGTTAGTACAGTGGTGAACCTACAGGTCTTAGTGTGTGAGCAGGTTAGTACAGTGTGAACCTATAGGCTACTGTGTGACAGGTTAGTACAGTGGTGACCTACAGGTCTTCAGTGTGTGACAGGTTAGTAAGTGGTGAACTATAGGCTTCAGTGTGTGACAGGTTAGTAAGTGGTGAACTACAGGTCTTCACTGTGTGACGGTTAGTACAGTGGTGAACCTATAGGCCTTCACTGTGGTGACAGGTTAGTACATGTGGTGAACCTATAGGTCTTCATGTGTGACAGGTTAGTACAGTGGTGAACCTACAGGTCTTCACTGTGTGACAGGTTAGTACAAGTTGGTGAACCTAAGGTCCTTCACTGTGGTACAGGTTAGTAAAGTGGTGAACCTATAGGTTTCACTGTGTGACAGGTTAGTACAGTGGTGAACATACAGGTCTTCAGTGTGTGACAGGTTAGTACAGTGGTGAACCTATAGGCCTTCAGTGTGTGCAGGTTAGTACAGTGTGAACCTAAGGCTTCATGTGTACAGGTTAGTACGTGGTGAACCTACAGGTCTTCACGTGTGCAGGTTAGTACAGTGGTGAACTACAGGTCTTCAGTGTGTGTGACAGGTTAGTACAGTGGTGAACTAAGGTCTTCCAGTGTGTAACAGGTTGGTACAGTGGTGAACCTACAGGTCTTCAGTGTGTGACAGGTTTAAGTAATTGGTGAATCTATAGGTCTTCAGTGTGTGACAGGTTAGTACAGTGGTGAACTTACAGGTCTTCAGTGTGTGACAGGTTAGTACATGTGTGAACCTATAGGCATCATGTGTGTGACAGGTTAGTAAAGTGGTGAACTCTACAGGTTCTCAGTGTGTGACAGGTTAGTACAGTGGTGAACCTATAGTTTCAGCTGTGTGACGGGTTAGTACAGTGGTGACACTAGGCCGTATGTGTGACAGGTTAGTACAGTGGTGAACCTACAGGTTTCAGTGTGTGACAGGTTGTACAGTGGTGAACCTATAGGCCTTAATGGTGAGGTTGAGCAGGTCTTCAGTGCAGTGGTGAACCTATAGGCCTTCAGTGTGTGACAGGTTAGTACAGTGGTGAACCTACAGGTTTCAGCCGTGTGACAGGTTGTACAGTGGTGAACCTATAGGTCTTCACTGTGTGATAGGTTAGTACAGTGGTGAACCTTGCAGGCGTCACTGTGTGACCGGTTAGTACGTGGTGAACTACAGGCCTTCAGTGTGTGACAGGTTAGTAAGTGGTGAACCTACAGGCTTCAGTGTGTGACAGGTTGTACAGTGGTGAACTATAGCCTTCAGTGTGTGACAGGTTAGTCAGTGGTGAACCTATAGGCCGTCACTGTGTGAACAGGTTAGTACAGTGGTGAACCTATAGGCCTTCAGTGTGTGACAGGTTAGTACAGTGGTGAACCTATAGGTCTTCAGTGTGTGACAGGTTAGTACAGTGGTAAACCTATAGGTCTTCAGTGTGTGACAGATTAGTACAGTGGTGACTATAGGTCTTCAGTGTGTGACAGGTTATGTACAGTGGTGAACCTACAGGCCTTCACTGTGACAGGTTAGTACAGTGGTGACCTATAGGCTTAGTGTGTGACAGGTTAGTACAGTGGTGAACCTATAGGTCTTCAGTGTGTGACAGGTTAGTAACAGTGGTGAACCTATAGCCTTCAGTGTGTGACAGGTTAGTACAGTGGTGAACCTATAGTCTTCAGTGTGTGACAGGTTGGTACAGTGGTGAACCTATAGGCGTCACTGTGTGACAGAATTAGTACAGTGGTGAACCTGCAGGTCTTCAGTGTGTGACAGGTTAGTACAGTGGTGAACCTATAGGCCGTCACTGTGTGACAGGTTAGTACAGTGGTGAACTACAGCTCTCAGTGTGTGACAGGTTAGTACAGTGGTGAACCTACAGGTCTTCAGTGTGTGACAGGTTAGTCAGTGGTGAACCTACAGGTCTTCACCGTGTGACAGGTTAGTACAGTGGTGAACCTATAGGCCGTCACTGTGTGACAGGTTAGTACAGTGGTGAACCTACAGGTCTTCACTGTGTGACAGATTAGTACAGTGGTGAACCTACAGGTCTTCAGTGTGTGACAGGTTAGTAGTGGTGAACCTACAGGGTCTTCACCGTGTGACAGGTTAGTACAGTGTGAACCTATTAGGCCGTCACCGTGTGACAGGTTAGTACAGTGGNTGTGTGACAGGTTAGTACAGTGGTGAACCTACAGGTCTTCACCGTGTGACAGGTTAGTACAGTGGTGAACCTACAGGTCTTCACTGTGTGACAGGTTGGTGATTTTGAAAAGACAACAACGATAATACCAGCACACTCATGTAGGAGAGTTCACTTTTTGTCCAACCCAATGGGCCAGTCAGGGCCGGCCCTGGACGTTCTGTCGCCCTAGGCGAGACAAATACCTGCCGCCCCCCTCCTATCCCCGCTAAACTATGTATAGCAGGGGTCAGCAATAGGTTTAGCAATGGGCCAATTTATTCTCACCTGAAAGTTGGAGGAACAGAACATAATAGCAGCCCAATTCATAGGCCTACACTGCAAATTAAACACAATTTTTAACACATCTYGTTAGTAGGCTATATAATCAGTTCAATGTCAATAACATAGCCTAATATGCGTACATTGATAAAATCACCAATGTCTATTATATTTGTTTTTTTTTGTTTTTCTTGTGTGCGTTGATTGGGGAAAATCATCTTGTAATCAAAAGAAAATGTTGGGCTGAAAAAGTCTACAAAGAAAGGAGGATAATGAAAATAGAAGATTCAGCGAAGAATGGACAGAGAAAGAGGCATTCGTACCATATTTCTCCAACGTCAAACCAGTGTCTTGTTTGCAATACTGTTTGCAAATAATTCAATCTTAGGCATCCTTATAAATCTAAGCATGGTACTTTCAAAAGTTACCTTTCCACCCAGACAGACGCTCTACTGGCAAAGAAAAATGTAAGCTTCAACTGCTGGTTACTCGTCCATTGCATAACCCTAAAACAGAAGTGCTTCCCTAAAAGCTGCCTGGGTTTAAACAAATATCTTCTCTTTTCAGAAAGTGAAAAGCCCAATTAATAGGGACAAAATAGCAAAGTCAATTTGTTTGTCTCCTTGAATATTATAGGCTACAGTTCAGCTTCAGAATGTCAAAGAGAGGAATCAATATATCTCCATATGCATCATGTCTTTCGCTGGCATTTTTAAGCTTGTTTCTAGCATAAAGTATCAGGGAGTTAAGCATTGTTATAGAACGCTTGATATTATCTGGATACTTTCATGTATACATGTATTCAAATTTAAATATAAAGCTAACAACAGGTATCCTTTTTGCCCTTTTCTTTAACAAAGGGTATGGGATACCCTCACTCAATTTGAGCCCAAAAACCCAAACACACCAAGCCCTTCCCAGACACTGAGGTATTTAAAGAGTGCATGTGACAGTAGGTATTGAGGTATTGCTCGCCTGAGGTAGAGTACCGTATGATAAGCTGCAGACCACGCTATCCAACAAGAGAGTTCTCATCTACATTATTCGCAGCCGTCTATTTACCACCACAGACCGATGCTGGCACTAAGACTGCACTCAACGAGCTGCATAAGGCCATAAGCGAACAAGAAAATGCTCATCCAGAAGGGCGCTCCTAGTGTCTGAGGACTTTAATGCAGGAAAACTTATGTTCATTTTACATCATTTCTACCAACATGTCATACGTGCAACCAGAGGAAAGAAAACTCTAGACCACCTTTACTCCAAACACAGAGACGCATACAAAGCTCTCCCTCGCCGAGCTAAAGGCTAGAGCTGCCGCTTTCAATGAGCGGGACACCAATCCGGATGCTTATAAAAAATCTGGCTATGCCCTCAGACAAACCATCAAACATGCAAAGCTTCAATATAGGACTGAGATTGTATCCTACTACACCGGCTCTGACGCTCGTCAGATGTGGCAGGGATTTCAAACTATTACTAACTACAAAGCGAAACCTAGCCGTGAGCTGCCCAGTGATGCGAGCCTACCAGACGAGCAAAAAATGCCTTTAATGCTCGCTTCGAGACAAGCAACACTGAAGCATGCATGAGAGCACCAGCTGCTCCGCACGACTGTGTGATCACGCTCTCCGTAGCCGATGTGAACAAGACCATTAGACATGTCAACATTCACAAAGCCTCGGGCCAGACGGATTACCAGCACGTGTACTCAAAGCATGTGCGGACCAACTGGCAAGTGTCATCCCTGACATTTTCAACCTCTCCCTGTCCGAGTCTGTATTACCTACATGTTTCAAGCAGACCACTATAGTCCCCGTGCCCAAAAAAGCGAAGGTAACCTGCCTAAATGATTACCGCCCTGTAGCACTCACGTCAGTAGCCATGAAGTGCTTTGAAAGGCTGGTCATGGCTCACATCAACACCATCATCCCGGAAAACCTATTCCCACTCCAATTCGCATGCCGCCCCTACAGATCCACAGGTGACGCAATTTCAATCGCACTTCACACTGCCCTGTCCCACCTGGACAAAAGGAACACCTATGTGAGAATGCTGTTCAATGACTACAGCTCTGCGTACCACACCATAGTGCCTACAAAGCTCATCACTAAGCTAAAGATCCTGGTACTAAACACCTCCCTCTGCAACTGGATCCTGGACTTCTTGATGGGGCGCCCCCAGGTGGTAAGGGTAGGTATCAACATATCTGCCACGCTGATCCTCAACACGCAGGACACTTAGGGGTGTGTGCTTAGTCCCCTCCTGTACTCAATGTACCCAAGCACAACTCCAACATGATCATTAAGTTTGCTGACGACACAACAGTGGTAGGTCTGATCACCGACAACGATGAGACAGCCTATAGGGAGGAGGTCAGAGACCTGGCAGCGTAGTGCCAGGACAACAACCTCTCCCTCAATGTGAGCAATGAACACATCACCAATGAACTATCATGGTCCAAACACACCAAGATAGTCGTGAAGAGGGCACGAGAACACCTTTTCGCCCACAGGAGACTGAATAGATTTGACATGGGTCCCCAGATCCTCAAAAGGTTCTACAGCTGCACCATCGAGAGCATCCTGACTAGTTGCATCACCGCCTGGTATGGCAACTGCTTGGCATCTGACTGTAAGGCGCAACAGAGGATAGAGCGTACCTCCCAGTACATCACTGGGGTCAGACTTCCTGCCATTGACGACCTATATACTAGGCGGTGTCAGAGGAAGGCCCAAAAATGTCACGTTTAGCATACAAAGTTACCGGTGACCTAAAGTTTAAAGTGTCTTCGAAAGCCAAGTTAATAAACAGATCACCGACCATTTCGAATCCCACTGTACCTTCTCCCTGTGCAATCTGGTTTCCGAGCTGGTCACGGGTGCACCTCAGCCACGCTCAAGGTACTAAACGATATCATAACCGCCATCGATAAAAGACAGTACTGTGCAGCCGTCTTCATTGACCTGGCCAAGGCTTTCGGCTCTGTCAATCATCGTATTCTTATCGGCAGACTAAACAGCCTTGGTTTTTCAAATGACTGCCTCCCCTGGTTCACCAACTACTTCTCATATAGAGTTCAGTGTGTCAAATCGGAGGGACTGTTGTCCGGACCTCTGGCAGCCTCTATGGGGGTACCACAGGGTTCAATTCTCGGGCTGACTCTTTTCTCTGTATATATCAGCGATGTCGCTCTTGCTGCGGGTGATTCCCTGATTCACCTCTACGCAGACGACACCATTCTGTATACTTCTTGCCCTTCTTTGGACACTGTGTTAACAAACCTCCAAACGAGCTTCAATGCCATACAACACTACTTCCGTGGCCTCCAACTGCTCTTAAACGCTAGTAAAACTAAATGCATGCTTTTCAACCATTTGCTGCCCGCACCCGCCCTCCCGACTAGCATCACTACTTTGGACGGTTCTGACTGAGCAATAGACATTAGACCGGTGGAAATCTGTCCTTTGGTCTGATGAGTCCAAATTTTAGATTTTTGGTTCTAACCGCCGTGTCTTTGTGAGACGCAGAATAGGTGAACGGATGATCTCCACATGTGTGGTTCCCAACATGAAGCATGGAGGAGGAGTTGTGATGATGTGGGGGTGCTTTGCTGGTGACACTGTCTGTGATTTATTTAGAATTCAAGGCACACTTAACCAGCATGGCTACCACATAATTCTACAGCGATACGCCAACCCAACTGGTTTGCAATTAGTGGGACTAACATTTGTTTTTCAACAGGACGATGATCCAACACAACTCCAGGCCGTGTAATGCTATTTTAAAAAGAAGGAGAGTGATGGAACGCTGCATCAGATGACGTGGCCTCCACAATCACCCGACCTCAACCAAATTGAGATGTTTTGGGATGAGTTGGACCGCAGAGTGAAGGAAAAGCAGCCAACAAGTGCTCAGCATATATGGGAACTCCTCCAAGATTGTTTGAAAAGCATTCCAGGTGAAGCTGGTTGAGAGAATGCCAAGAGTGTGGAAAGCTGTCATCAAGGCAAAGGGTGGCTGCTTTGAAGAATCTAAAATGTAAAATATATTTTAATATAATAACACTTTTTTGGTTACTACATGATTCATTATGTGTTATTTTATAGTGTTGATGTCTTCACTATTATTCTACAATGTGAAAATAGTACAAATAAAGGAAAACCCTTCAACGAGTAGGTTTGTCCAAACTTTTGACTGGTACTGTATATAACGCCCAGCATATAGATATATATATATAAAACCCAGCAGCATGTACTGTAAATATATATAACACCCAGCATATATATATAACTACCATTATATTGATATATATAACACTCAGCATATATATATATATAACAACAATTAAATTGATATATATAACACTCAGCATATATATATATAACTACCATTATATTGATATATATAACACTCAGCATATATATATTATATAGTATAATATCTATATATATTCCAGATGTATAACCCTTATACTTGCTCATATATAACACTCAGCAGTATATATTATAACAACCATTGTATTGATATAGTATATAACACTCGCATATAGATTTTAACAACCATTATATATATAACACCCAGCAAAAATCTCTCTCTGTCTT